>NW_027250159.1:0-35000 GCF_030848795.1 Temnothorax nylanderi | reverse complement strand
CTTTTCACCCCGTTAGGACTCGAATTTCTAATTTATTCTAATTTCCCTTCTTAGTGGCACTTCCCGGAAAATTCTACCCCTATTTCATATATTTTTGGTAAAAATTCGGTTCAGGGGTTTGGGCTGGGCGTTGATGAGTGAGTGAGTGAGTGAGTGAGTGAGTCAGGACATCTTCCTTTATATATATAGATTACATATATAACTTGTACACTTTTTAGGCAAAAATCGGTAACCCCTTCACCGATCATTGCCAAATTCAACACCAACCTACCTTTAATAATACTTGCGATCTATCCATAAAAAAAATTAACCTCGATATCTCAAAAAATTTGTGGAAATTAGGACCATCTTGTAGATTCTTTTAGATAGAAATCGGTAACTCCTTTATTATTAACAATTTTTATTAATTCTATTATATTCTTCAGTTTTTTTACCCCTATTTTATATATAATTCTTTAAAATTTGGTTAATCAATTCTTAAGTTATAGAAATTTTAGTAAGTTTGGCTGTTTTTTTAACAGAAATCGGTAACCCCTTTATTATTAACAAAATTTATTAATTCTATTATATTCTTCAGTCTTTTCTACCCCTATTTCATATATAATTCGTTAAGATTTGGTTAATTAGTTCTGGAGTTATAGAAATTTCGGTAAACTTAGTTATTTTTTTTTAACAGAAATCGGTAACCCCTTTATTATTAACAATTTTTATTAATTCTATTATATTCTTCAGTCTTTTCTACCCCTATTTCATATATAATTCGTTAAGATTTGGTTGATCAGTTTTGGAGTTATAGAAATTTCTGTAAATTTGGCACAGACATACACACATACCGACATTTTTTTAATGCAATATTTCGACGTTTTAAAACATTCTGAACATATTGACATTAAAAACTCAAAAAACAATCTTTTCTTTGGTTTCTTCTACCCCTATTTTATATATAATTCTTTTAAATTTGGTTGATTAGAACCAACTTTATACGCAATCAAAGGTTCATATACAAATTTACGAAAACAAAGCTTCCTCTATGAGGAAGCAAAAGGGACAAGGACCGACTTGATAAAAATCAGTCCACTGAGTTGGTTTATCGAATTAACTGTAATGATTGCTGTGCATCCTACATTGGTCAAACGAAACGCTACTTAAAAACGCGCGTCACAGAACATTTCAACGATATAAAGAAGAATGATCGTCAGCATTCTGTTGTCAGTAAGCACCGCGTCTCTCATGGCCATGAATTTAATTGGTCCGAAGTTGAGATACTTCACAAAGAAAAAAATACAGAAAAGAGAGAAATCGCTGAAATGTTCCTCATAAAGAAATATTCTGATACCATCAACCTCCAGAAAGATACGGATAATTTAAATCCTATTTATGACAACGTCATCTCGTGTTTATAATTTTTGTTATTCGACGGCGCCTGTTCCGTCAACCTTCGATTTAAACTAGGCACGGCGCGACACTTTCAGTTCGTTTCTGACGTCCATCGCGTAAACATGAATTTTCGGTGCTGTTTTGTGATAATATAACTCAGCGAGTATGATACGAACCGGTGCCATTGGAAAACATTCTCTGCGTAATTAAAAAAAATTTTTATTCTTTTTTCTTTTTCTTTTTATATCTATGACTACATACTTACCTTTTGACAAATTAATTTTTTAGCACTTTGTGACTTTTCTATCAAAATTTCATAAACAGTTGACTGAGAATGGTTTGACGATGGTACATTTTCCTCATCAGGTACCTTCAATTGTTACACATGATTTTAATTTTCCGTACATTCGTTAATCTAACTTATTGACGCTGCGATTCTTATAATTGTTGTTTGTTAGATCATTTGAGAAGGACCCGAAGCCTGGGTCAAAACGTCGTGAAAGTTATGTAATTTTTGCCAATTAGTAGTCGATTAAATATATGCACCTTTTTGTTAATTATCATTGGCGGAACAAACACTTACTTCTTGATATTTTTTTTAATTGATATACAATATATCACGAATTTACTAACATTAACGGTATACTGGGTTAGTGTAGAAGACTAACTTTCGATGTTTCTTACTCGGCAGTTTTCAATGCACTGGTTCGATTATGAGTGCAGCTTAGTAGGGGGCTCTCCAAAGTTCCCCCCCCCCTGGTCCAGACCCTTTTTCCCGTGCGGTATAGAAGTCCCGAGACTTTTAAAATCGCTATGAGTTACGCTAACCCAATATACCGTTCTAGGGTTAAGGTAAAATTGTAAACCAAGTTCACTTCATGGCAAAAAAGAGATGAAATTAAATTAATTATTATTAATTATAATATTAAACACATTATTACTTGTTTCTGATCATTTTCCAAGGAAAAATTTTATTTAAAAAATTTTATTAACACCTGTTGGTTTTCTTAAGAAAGTAGTGCTTTCAAACTTTTTAAACGGTATATTAATGTAATCAAATAAATAAACAAAAAATCAATGGATTATAAAATATTTTATGCTGTTGTATTTTCAATATTAAATAGGAGAAACCGGGGCTAGTTAGTACACTTTTGCTTTCTCATAGAGAAAGCTTTGTTTTCGTAAATTCGTATATGAACCTTTGATTGCGTATAAAGTTGGCTCTAATCAACCAAATTTAAAAGAATTATATATAAAATAGGGGTAGAAGAAACCAAAGAAAAGATTGTTTTTTGAGTTTTTGATGTCAATATGTTCATAGTGCGATAAAACGTCGAAATATTGCATTAAAAAAAATGTCTGTATGTATGTATGTATGTGTGTATGTGCCAAATTTACCGAAATTTCCATAACTCCAGAACTAATCAACCAAATCTTAACGAATTATATATGAAATAGGGGTAGAAAAGACTGAAGAATATAATAGAATTAATAAAAATTGTTAATAATAAAGGAGTTACCGATTTCTGTTTAAAAAAATCTACGTGATTGCTCTAATTTCCGCAAAGGAGGGGGTCCAAAAATGGCCGTTTTGTGCCCCGCTGGGAAACCTGTGAAACATTTTTTTCCACCTTATTTAAGGTTGAAATAAGAAGGAAATAATAGTCATTTACCCAGGAAACCACGGGAAATATTTTAAAATCTATAATAATGTGTTTAAAACGTCTGTTAAAGTAACTGTGTTTGAGCGGTTTAATAAAAGGTGAAACGTTTTAAAACAAGCACTACATTTCCATTTAATGAATTTTGCATCATGAAATTGTATATAATATTTTTATTACATTTAAATATATATTTTTTATTACATACATATATATATTTTTTTATACTTTCTGTATATACACATATATGCAGTCACATAACATTCATCTTATTTCTGTTCTGTTTCTTTACTAACTACGTCAACCATTTATGAAAAATATTCAGATATATTTGAAAGATTACGAGATTTAGTGTTCAGAATCTGATTCAGATGAACCATCATAATCATTTTCAAAATAATTATTTAAATATATCTGAATATTTTTCATAAATGGTTGACGTAGTTAGTAAAGAAACAGAACAGAAATAAGATGAATGTTATGTGACTGCATATATGTGTATATACAGAAAGTATAAAAAAATATATATATGTATGTAATAACAAATATGTATTTAAATGTAATAAAAATATTATATACAATTTCATGATGCAAAATTCATTAAATGGAAATGTAGTGCTTGTTTTAAAACGTTTCACCTTTTATTAAACCGCTCAAACACAGTTACTTTAACAGACGTTTTAAACACATTATTATAGATTTTAAAATATTTCCCGTGGTTTCCTGGGTAAATGACTATTATTTCCTTCTTATTTCAACCTTAAATAAGGTGGAAAAAAATGTTTCACAGGTTTCCCAGCGGGGCACAAAACGGCCATTTTTGGACCCCCTCCTTTATATAGAGTATTATTAAAGGAAGGTTGTTTTGAATTTTGCGACGATCGGTGAAGGAGTTAACGATTTCTGCTTAAAAAGTTACATGTATAAGTTATACATGTAATTTTATGTAGAGTATCATTAAAAGAAGGTTGGTATTGAACAAAATGGAAATAAGATATATCCGCAATTAGTAGGAAAGTGCCATGATGTGTATAGTTAATTAAATATAAAATTTAAAAAGAATATGATATGTTCAATCTGTAGACGTTGATATTTTAGAAATGCCCGTAGTTGCTCTAACTTTTGTAAATTTTGAAATATTGGGCTATTTCTAATTTTATTATATTCTTCAGTCTTTTCTACCCCTATTTTATATATAATTCTTTAAGATTTGGCGAAGATCGATGACGGAGTTACCGATTCCTGCTCCAAAAGTTACATGTATAAGTTGTATATGTAATTTTATATAGAGTATTATTAAAAAAAGGTTGGTATTTTGAATTTGGCGATAATCGGTAAAAGGGTTCTTTCTTTATAAAATTTTGAATTTTTTGAATTTTTTTCGGTGAAGGAGTTACCGATTTTTGCCTAAAAAGTGGACAAGTTATACATGTAATCTCTATATATAGAGTATCATTAAAGGAAGGTTGTTCTGAGTTTGGCGAGGATCGGTGAAAGGATTACCGATTTCTGCTTAAAAAGTGTATAAGATGTACAGATAATTTTATATTGAGTATCATTAAAATAAAGTTGTTTTGAATTTTGCGAGGATCGGTGAAAGGGTTACCGATTTTGCTTAAAAAATGTGTAAGTTATTTGATGGATAGAATATCATTTAAGGAAGGTATTGAATTTGGCAAAGATCGGTGAAGGAGTTACCGATTTTTGATTAAAAAGTTACATGTATAAGTTATACATGTAATTTTATAGAGTATCATTAAAAGAAGGTTGGTATTGAATTTGGCGATAACCGGTAAAAAGGTTCTTTTTTTATACAAAATTTTGAATTTTTGAGAAATGTCTCTGGTAGCTTTAACTTCCGCAAATTTTGAGATATTGGGTTATTTTTAATTCTATTATATTCTTCAGTCTTTTCTACCCCTATTTCATATATAATTCTTTAAGTTAAACGAAGTATAGGCTCTCTAGACTAAATCAAAGGAAATAGAAGAGGCAATCGGAGCCAAGCGCGGTAATCAATGCGCAGACAAATTATAATAATAAATAAATATATTAAATACGAACGTTTCGACACTTTTTTTGTGTCATCCTCAGCGTAAAGAAGTTACATAAAATTCATAACGATATAAAGATTTACATGAATAATCGAGACGAAGTAGTGTATAAAAAGGAGCAGTCAATAAGTAAAATAAAACAATAAATTAAATTTATACGGATGTAACGTCGTCGAAAGTCCAGATAAGCCGGTATGCACTTGCTCCATATCCATCGCATCTTAAAACTAAACTAGCCAGGTTGGAAGACCAGGTAGGTAGGGAAGATTCGAATGCCCTACCTATACCATCAAACGGAGTCGCAATGTGGTAAGGACGCTATTAAACAGTGTTATAATCAAATGACTAATAAATTTACTTACGGAGCAATTTCAGACCAGGATGTCGCATTGTAACAACGAGCCAGTCACTCAGACACGTCGCGAGTGAGTGAGGCATTAGGTGGAAAGGTTACCATAATAAAGGCCAGTGTATACACAAGAGGTGGGGATAACAATTCGCAAACAGATGTTCTAAATTTTAGACAATCTCTCGATCACATTTAAATAAGTATCCGGTAGACCTTCCGTGTCCGTCTGCAAATTCAAACCATTTGCCTGCCTCTTTATGCATATCATCTCCGAAATCAAACGCTTATAATAATAGGATTCACTGTCTAATATTTCAACATTGTTCCAATCGAAATTATGATTTAATTCTAATCTGTGCTCAGTTATGACAGACTGATTCGGAGTATTCCAATTAATATGGCTCCGATTGCCTTAATATGGCAGAGGCTCCGATTGCCTCTTCTATTTCCTTTAATTCTTTAAGATTTGGTTGATTAGACCCAGCTTTATACGCAATCAAAGGTCTATAATATTTGGAGAAATGTCTGTGGTTGCTTTAACTTTCGCAAATTTTGAGATATCGGGTTATTTCTAATTCTGTTATATTCTTCAATTTTTTCTTGAATTTGACGAGGATCGGTGAAGGGATTACCGATTTCTGCTTAAAAAGTGTATAAGATGTACATGTAATTTTATATAGATTATTATTAAAGGAAGGTTGTTTTGAATTTTGCGAGGATCGGTGAAGGAGTTACCGATTTCTGCTTAAAAAGTGGCATGTATAAGTTATACATGTAGTTTTATATAGAGTATCATTAAAAGAAGGTTGGTATTGGACAAAATGGAAATAAGATGTATCTGCAATTAGTAGGGATCATTTTAGTAAAAACATTAATTATTTAATTGATTTTTGTAAGAGTATAACAGATATTAGTATAACAGATATTAGTATGACAGATATTAGTTGCAATAAAGCTTTATCACAATAAAAAAAAGTGTGCAAATAGAAACTTGCACATTGTTTCCTCATAGTTTTTAAGTGTGCAAGTAGAAACCTGCACATTGCTTCCTCATAGTTTTTAAGTGGGCAAGTAGAAACTTGCACATTGCTTCCTCATAATTTTTAAGTGTACAAATTCTAAATTTGAACATTACTTCCTCACAATTTTCAAGTATGCAAATTATAAATTTGCACGTTGCTTAATCAACATTTTATTTCGCTCATAAAGCTTCCTCTATGAGAAAGCCAAATTAATAAATATCTACTAATAATTATGCATAAAAAAACAAGCTTCCTCATAGAGGAAGCTTTATGAGCGAAATAAAATGTTGATTAAGCAATGTGCAAATTTATAATTTGCATACTTAAAAATTGTGAGGAAGTAATGTTCAAATTTATAATTTGCATACTTAAAAATTATGAAGGAGCAATGTGCAAGTTTCTACTTGCCCACTTAAAAACTATGAGGAAGCAATGTGCAGGTTTCTACTTGCACACTTAAAAACTATGAGGAAGCAATGTGCAAGTTTCTACTTGTTTTAAATGATTTTTTTACATGTAACTAATAAATGGAATACAAGCCGCAAAAGAATTTTTCAATAGCCGCATGCTTAAAAACACAAAAATAATTCTTTTAACTGAATAGTATTGTTGCGCCCGTGCTGAGACATCCATTGCAAGCTGAACTTAGCTCCTGAATAGCTTTAAGCCGAAGCGTGTGCCTTGACAACGGGCTATTATTGTTTGATTGGTAATTCTTCAGTTTAGCTACACCAGCACAGAAATCGATGAAATTAGGCTTATTCGACGCGTTTTTGCGTAAAACGAAAGAATCTGGCAGAAAAAAGTGTCGCTCTGCCCCGCGAAGCAAGATATTAACAGTTAAAGTTGACGACTATCAGGTTATGAGACCTGTCATACCAACGAGATGTAGCGACTACGAACATGCCCTGTGACCATATGCGCATGCTCAGTGGCCGCACGCGCATGCAAGAGGTCACGTGACAACTGTTTGGTTGGTAAGTCAGAAGTGTAACATAATTCGAAATGATATTCTTTCGGCGTATAGATTAGTGACGCGCTTTAAAAGTATTTCAGTGTTTAAAGCGCGTCAACTAACCTAAGCAGGGCACACATGTGTGTGTGTGCCCTGCTTTAATGAAAATCACAACTTCTATAAAAGCAGGGCATACACACGTGTGTGTGTGTGTGTGTGTGTGTGTGTGTGTGTGTGTGTGTGTGTGTGTGTGTGTGTGTGAGAGACCTGCTTTAACGAAAATCACAACTTCTATAAAGCAGGACATACACACGTGTGTGTGTGTGCCCTGCTTTAACGAAAATCATTAAACAGTTAAATACTTTTAAAGCGCGTTACTAACCTACATAGGTTAGTTGACGCGCTTTAAACACTTAAATACTTTTAAAGCGCGTCACTAATCTATACGCCGAAAGAATATCATTTCGAATTATGTTACACTTCTGACTTACCAACCAAACAGTTGTCACGTGATCTGCTGCATGCGCGTGCGGCCACTGATCATGCGCATATGGCTGCAGGGCATGTTCATGGTCGCTACATCTCGTCGGTATGACAGGAATCATAACCTGATTCCTGTCAACTTTAACGATTAATATCTCGCTTCGCGGGGCAGAGCGACACTTTTTTCTGCCAGATTCTTTCGTTTTACGCAAAAACGCGTCGAATAAGCCTAATTTCATCGATTTCTGTGCTGGTGTAGCTAAACTGAAGAATTACCGTTTGATTAAACATCATCTCTCTGGAGATTTGTTTTGAAGCTTCCGAACCGTTCGGACCTGTTCTTGAGTTCTACGCTTAATTCTCTGTATTTTCTCGTTCTGAATAAACCCGTGACTCTCCTTTTAAGAGAGTGTCTCCTTTCTTTACGCGAGTCCGGGAGTGCGCGGCGCGAACGCGTATGTCTTAGTGAGTGCGTAGCGCACAGCGCAACATTTTGAGGGCTTAACTGGGATCAGACGGATCGGACGGATCTGAGGAGAGCAGACGAGCGAAGACACGATGACGAGCATCCAGCCCACGACAGCTTCCTCGACGAGGAAGAGAGCGCGGACGGAAACGCCGAAGCCGAGTGCCCCACAGCTTACGAATAAGGCGGAGATTCTCCGAGCTAGCCCGAGTGCCCCACAACTCACGGCAGAGGCGAAGATCCTTCGAGCCATGCTGCAAAAGATGTGGCTAATGCACGAGGAGCACGCAGCGTTGTTGCGACAATGGGAAGCAGAGCCACAGCGTCAGGAACTCCCACAGCTAAGTCTTTCTAATAACGGAGCCTTCGGGGATTCAGAATCGCAAATCGCGTTTGCGGAAGTGTACCGAGAAGGGGAAGACCCGCGTCACGAAGTGGAGTGTGTTAAAGCTCGACACGTACGACGGAACAATTCCGTTGCAAGAATTTTTCTTGCAATTCGAGTTAATTGCCCAAACAAATGGAGTGGCGCGTCAAAAACAGCCATATTAGCCTTAAGGTGAAAGGCGCGTTTTTTTAAAAAGAAAACAGAATGATGCTTACAACACTGTAAGCGTGAATCGGACCGCAGCCCTATATTCACCGATTCTGACACATAATAAGAGACATTAACGGTGAATCTTACATAAGATTAAAATATCTGCCGCTGTTGCGCCGAGGTTATGTGTTACATCGACAGAGTTGGCCGAAATTATAAGTAGAAAGCTGTAACAACCAGCCCCAACCTGCCATATTTAGATATTATTTTGATTATTGCTTATAAGCAAAAAAAATGTTTTAAGACATTAACAGAAATTATTACGTTTAAAGTAAAGATTTTAAAGAAACAGTTAGAATTATAATATAATAACCGCAAATTTATAAATATAACATTTAATATATCACCGATTTATATTACTTTCGACTATACAAAACTAAAAATATTTTCTATTTGTAAAAATACGCTACTCAGCCTGAAATAACTAATTGAAATATTATCGCAATGTTTTTGCGGAAATACTAAATTTTTTATGCAATATTATCTTTTGTCACTTTTACAATAATTACCGTGTACCAACTTGCCCCATATATCAATCAGCCCCGGTCTTCCTTATCGTAAATGTTTTTAAAAGCCATTTTTAAGTTTATTTCTTTAAAATACCCCTGTTGAGTTGCCCCCCCCCCCCACCTTGCAGAAATTAAAAAACAAATAGTGCAAAATTACAATTAAGCTATTTATGAGCTTTTATATCCCGCAGATTAAAAATTTTGAGCTCGTCACACTGGGTAGGAATTTATAATTCTTTGTGGGGGGGCTGAGTCAATGTTGCCCCCCCCCACTACTTAAAAATAGAGATGTTGAATCGATCTTTGCGGTAGAATTAGGAGCTATTTATGAGCTTTCAAAGTAACATAGTTTCGATTTTTGACCTCACCCCCTTAATCCCCATACAACCCTTTAATTGATGCAATTTGTTAAATGTACCAGCTCACGCATGAGCCGGAACTCAAGAATTGTTAAAAGGAGGAGACACAAACCTTATTTGACTGACGAGGAGAGGCTGTATATTTCTCAGTTAGATCGAATATCTATTTCTATCTGGACCATAAGCGAATATTCGAGACATACACGGAGATTACATCATAAGAAGTAAAGAATACAAGTAAAGAACAAGAAAAATACAAGTAAAGAACATGAAAAGATTAATATGGAATAAGCTTTTCTCATTAAAACTAAATATTTTCTATACTGCATGAATAAGACAGTTTATTCCACGACAGAATTGATAGCATGACTATCATCCTTATGCATACCTTGATGAAGTCAAGTCTGATCCAGTTTAATCTATATCAAAAAGATTGTTCCTTTCAAATAACATCAGATAAAATAAACATTCATATAGGCAGCATCACGCATAACATAATACAATATTTATATGACGAATAGTCCTTCTGATATAAATAATACATATATCTTCCATAATATTGTATCAACGTTAAAGTAAGAAGTAATTGTTATTGTCGATATCTTTCTTTGCGATCAACTTCCTGTTAAATAACTGGTTAAAGTATAATTCAGTGAGTAATTCAATCATATATGTATAGAAGGACAATTCGTTGCAAACGACAACACAATCAAATATCAAGGCTTTTCAATATTAAGTATTCCCTTTTCGCATAGGAAGATACTGGGGTTCCGAATCCCTGCATCGTAAAGCACTTTTTGCCTGTGTCTGCCATGACGGCATGAACGCCGTTTACCCAGGGACTCTGCCAGTGTGGATCTGTTGACCACCGTCACCACGTGGAGGTGCCCTGGTTACAGACACAGGCGATCAAAGCGATAGTGAAGATGAATATGCACCAACAGGTAAGAATAAGAAACCCGAAACTTTCAATCAGAAGGAGTTGAATGATTTCATACGAAATTTAGGATTACCCAAAGATGGAGCCGAGTATGCAGCCGCAGTGTTGAAAAATAAAAACATGTTGTCAAAAGGAACCAAAGCTTGCGTTTATCGAAATCGAGAAAAAAAATTTCGAAAATTCTACGCTAATAATACGGAACTTTCACTGACATACTGTACAGACGTGAAAGGATTAATACATTAACTGAAACCTAACTGCTATAAAGATGAAGATTGGAGACTATTTATTGACTCTTCAAAGCGAAGCCTTAAAGGTGTTCTTCTCCACAATGGAAACACTTTTGCATCTATTCCAATAGCCCACTCAATGAAGCTGAAAGAAACATACGCAAATTTACGAATAGTATTGGAGAAAATAAAGTACTCAGAACATCAATGGAAAGTTTGCGGTGATCTTAAGATTTCATCCATGATTCTTGGACAGCAGTCAGGATTTACAAAATTTCCATGTTTCTTATGTTTATGGGATAGCAGAGCTAGAGAGAGGCATTATACACAGAAAGAATGGCCAGAGAGAACAGATTTCTATCCAGGGGAGAAGAACATCCTACGCGAACCTTTAGTTGATCCATCAAATATTCTGCTTCCACCTCTCCACATAAAACTTGGTCTCATGAAACAGTTCGTCAAAGCTTTGGACAAAGAAAGCGCCTGTTTTGAATATTTACAAGAGAAGTTTCCTGAAATAAGCGATGCTAAACTAAAAGAAGGTATTTTTGTAGGACCTCAAATTCGTACCTTGTTTAACGATGAAAAATTTATCACAAAAATGACTGAGCATCAAAAAGCAGCATGGCTCAGTTTCAAGAAAGTAGCTCAGAATTTCTTAGGGAATCAGAAAAGTGAGGATTACCAGAATATAGTTGAGGAAATGTTAGAAAATTACAACCGTTTGGGCTGCTTGATGAACTTAAAATTGCATTTTCTACACTCTCATCTTGATTACTTTCCCGAAAACCTGGGAGATTTCAGCGAAGAACAAGGTGAAAGGTTTCATCAAGATATGAAAGAAATGGAGCGTCGGTATCAAGGAAGGTGGGATGTTAATATGATGGCAGATTTTTGTTGGATGCTTAAAAGAGAAACCCAGCTTAAAAGTCGAAAGAGACAAAAAAATCCTCTACATAGATCGTTCGAAGAAAAAAGAGTTCGTTATAAAAGGAGAAAGGAGTAAAAGAAACTCTTTTCCTCTTCAAAACTAAAACTAAGTGATCTCTCGGTAGAAATCAAATAACGGTAGGTATATCTATTTAAAATCGGTCGGGATAGGATGCGAAGGCAGGCGTCCAACTCGGCCCCCAGGGGGCAGAGCTGCGGTCCTCCACAAAACCAGGTCTCGGTACGTCCAACTCGGCCGTAACGTCGGTTGTTACATTTGTACCTGACGCTGATCCACCTTACAGCGGGATTTTCCGTTTTAAAGGGTGGTTTTTCATGATTAAAAAGAAAGTGGGGAGTGGTACAGTAATGCTGGCCCGAGAATCGGATTCAGGACATCAAAGTACATATAGATTAGGTCTTACAGTTGGTTGCCACATTTATACCTAACGCTGACCCACCTTATATTGGGATTTTCCGTTTTCAATGGTGGTTTTTCGCGATTTAAAAAAAATTGGTGTGGTGGGGGTCAATTTTGACCCCGGATTTGGATTCAGCACGTCAAAATACATAAGAAATGATGGGTCTAGTCTTTGGTACAGACCACTTTTTTTTTGTGTGCCTGTGTAATCAGAAAGTGATAAATGTTTCAGAGCTGCAAAGAAGAAAAAGGAGGAAAAAAGAACAAGAAGCTAGGATAACCAAGGTATAAATTAATCTCTCTTATTATTCAAATAGTCCGTTATTATGTTTACGCGAGCGTAAACATAGTATGTATAATCCATACAATTACTTATTCCTAACTTAATATATTTTTATATATTTGCAGCAGTTTGCAGTATATTAAAATGGTGCGAAAATGTTGCGTGCCTGGATGTGCATCTGGAAAGAAAGCACCGTCGCATAAGTTTCCACGAAATGTCGAACGTCGTTTAAAATGGTACAAAGCTTTGAACATGGAACCAGTGGAAGGCCCGGATGAACTAAAGCTGAGAGTATGCTACAAACATTTTCGCAACAATGACTACAATTGCTCTCTAAAATTACGTGTCTTATTAAGTAATGCTGTCCCTGTCATTAATATGGCAGATGAAAGAAATGTTACGGAAACTGAGTTAGAGATGTTACAAGAGACAAACATGGACATGACAGGGAACACAGAGATACCACAAGAGACAGATGTAGACATGACAAGAAACGTAGAGATGGCACAAGAGACAGATGTGGACATGACAAGGAATATAGAGATACCACAAGAGACAGATGTAGACATGATAGAGAACGCAGAAGAGGAAGATCCAATAGAAGTCGAGTTACATGAATTGAAGACACAACAGCAGAGGACTGAAGAAATTTTAACCGACCATAGTGACACATTAATGCTGCAGCAGGAACAGATAAAAGACATTTTACAAAACCAAGAAAATAATAAAGCATCAGCGCAAGAAATAGCGGCCTTAAAACATACAGTGGATCAACTGGTGCAAATAACTAAACAAAAGCATGTAAGACCCGATCTTCAAGATTGTACACGCAAAAATGCCTTGTCCCCAAGAGCTAAACAACTATATATTACTACGGTTAAATTGAAGAGAGATAAAAGGCATCTGAAGAGACTATGTAAAAAATATAAGCAGGAAAGCCGATCAAATACTATTACAATGCGCACCACAGATTATAAAGGCAGAGCAGATAATAGTGCAATGATACGTCAACAATTCATTGATAAGATCCCAGATAGCAATGCCTGATGATCAGATTTCATCACGTCATGATCTTCTGATATTGACCGAAATGTGATGTATGTCTTGTGATCATATTGTGATGATACACATCATGAGTACAAGTTAACATGTATATGAGGAAATATATGAGCTCAGATATTGACGTTACTTAGCCAACTCATGATAATCACATGCTGACCCTGGTGGAAATAATTTTACAACAATTACCGCGAGCGCTAGTACCGCACGCTGCCGCGACGCGGCTATACCACGCGTCACTTTCTCGTAATCAAAAATCATCACGCGCTAGTATAAGAGGCGAGCTTGTGAGAAGCCTAATTACAATGCAGCCAATTCTTTGCTGCAGATCAGCTTAAGTGATACCTCTGGTATCACATAGTGCAGAGATCTGCGAAGCAATTTTTGATAAATTGTTGGATACGTCTTACTTATTTATTTACATGTTTTTAAATAATTTTATTAAGCATGAAATATTTAAAATTGTTGTCATTTCTTGAGCTTTATATGCACACAATATGCAGTATTTCATTGAACATTTATGTGTTCATTATGTCACTATTTTGTAAACTTTTATAGATTTCATAACATGTCTGCATTCTGAGCAACATATGAGCCCGCATCTGTGTCTATTCTTGCCATCATGTTTTTAATAAACGTGAGTACAATATGTACTCAGAACGAACACATTTTGCTATCTGGGATAATAAGAAATAATGATTTAGCGCCACAGGTAAAATCTCAAGTAAAACTACCAAAAAGAGGACAGTTATAGGCTGGTATTCATAATCAAATCTTATATAAAATAAACTTGAGACGATCTTAAATATAAGATTTGATTATGAATATTTGATTATGAAGTCATACTACTCGGTTCATTGGTGACGGAGTATTAACGAATATCTGAAGGTGAACTTAAGATGACCTTACGCACACACACACACACACACACACGCACACGCACACACAAACACACATGTATTATATATTATATTATATATGTATATTATATATATATATACATACATATAGAAATATAAATATATATATACATACATACACGCACGCGCGCGCGCTTACACACACACACACACACACACACACACACACACACACACACACACACGCACACACACGCACACACACACACACACACACACACACACACACACACACACACACACACACACACACACATATATATATATATATAGTATATATATATATATATATATATATATAGTATATATATATCTATAAATACTAATGGCTATAGATGTATGTGTTGTTTGTCTTCTGAGCAATATTGGAAATGTTCTGTGCTCACTGTTTTTTTTTTTTAGTTTTTAATCAAAGAAGTTTAAACATTTCCATTATTTATCATTTAAAGAAAACTTTGTTCAAGTGACGATTTATTCAAATAATGATTTATTTCAACTATTTTTAACAATCTTCACCTAAGTATTTAAAGTATACAGTATATTTTTATGTTTTTCTGATAGGCAAGACGTTATACTATAGAAGATAAAATGTTTTGTATTGGCTTGTACAAGAGATCTCGTGCCTGTTATAATTTTTTGTCTAAATACTTGCTGTGTCCTTCTACAACTACATTAAATACCACACTACAACATATTCCTTTATATCCCGGGTGCAACAGCATTCTATTCAGATATCTTGATTTGGCTGCTAAGGAAATGACAAATAAATTATATTTATATACCATTTTATTGTGGGATGAAATGTCTCTTCAACCTGCCGTTTATTACGATAAATCAAGAGATTATATTGTTGGCTTTGAAGATTGGGGCATTAAACGAACTAGAAAATTTGCAGATCATGCCATAGTGTTTTATATGAGGTGTCTTACATCTGGCAACCATATACCCCTTGGTTATGGATTTTGCAATAGTGCCACTAACGCTATACTACTTGTGAGATGCGTTAAACAGTGGCTAATGATTATCATAAAATCTGGATTTAAGCCTGTTGCCACTGTATGTGATCAGGGAGGCCCGAATGTAGCATGTATTAACTTATTGGTTGAAAATGCTAATAAACATCGGCATATGGAGCATAAGAAACCCAGTAAATATATATCCATTAATGTTTTTACTTATTAAACATTATAATATCAATTGTAAATTACATATTGTGAACAATTAAATTGATTTTAATTTGGCAGTTTTTCTTGTATAGTGAGTAATATACTTATAATGTTTTGTGCTTTTTTTTAGGAAATACATTTGTGATACAAGGCCATGAAATTATTCCATTGTACGATTATGTACATTTACAAAAAGGAGTCCGTAATAATCTCCTAACAAAAGATTTACTTGTTAAATATAATGAAGGTGAGAATAAACGATATGCTTGTTGGAAGGACATTCAACAAGCGTACGAAATGGATCAGCATTCCTTTCTGAGGCAGCGGCAGATGCCCAAATTAACAAAGAAACATGTTATACCTGCATTAATACCAAAGATGAAAGTAAAATATGCAACACAGGTATTAAGTCACACTGTAGCGAACTTTATGGATGTGGTGCTAAATTTTAATAAAGGTACAGTAAACTATTATGCGGGTCTGCAATGTGTGCTTTTCATTTAGCGACTTAAGTCGACACAAGCGTCATTCTGTCTCTTTTCAATATCTAGTGAGCAACAAAGATAGAATGACGCTTGTGTCGACTTGTGTCGTTATATAACTGGAAAGCACCTAATGCGAGTCGCAAGTCGTGAGTCGTAAGAAATTGACCAATCACAATCGAATTTGAGAAGAATCATTGATTGTAATTGGTCAATTTCTTACAACTCACGACTTACGACTCGCATTGTAGACCCCGCATTAAAATATAAAATAAAATTTTTGTATCAAGTAAAAGTTTGGAAGTAAATATTTCTGCGGTTAAAAAATATAAAGATTGTCGTAGCGAAGTGTAATATAAATAATAAAAATTAAATAAATAATAAAAATTAAATAAATAATAAAAATTAAATAAATAATAAAAATTAAATAAATAATAAAAATTAAATAAATAATAAAAATTAAAAATTAAATTTTGTCATAGGTAGTATGATAACTCAATTCGGTGAAAAGTTATTACCGCAGAGTGCCGCTGAAACAGCAGACGTCATATTATTTTTCGACGATCTGTTTGATTCCTTTAATGGGAAAAAAGGACAAGGCCTCACAAGTATAATAAATGCGACAAGTGCACATGTACAATTTTGGCAAGAAGCAGTACAAAAACTTCGTAGAATGGAATACGTTGAACAAGAAAACCACAGGCCTTTACGAAGAAGTAAACCAAAATGTCTGAAAAATTGGATATGGACAATCCAAGGCAGTATCTATTTGTGGAAAACATTACAACAGTGTGGATTACCAGCACTGAATTTAAAATATATTAATCAGGACATTATAGAAAATTTTTTCAGTCGAGTTAGAGACCACGGTCATAGGAATAACAACCCTTCGCCGCATCAATTCAGTGCATCTTTTAAAACGTTACTATGCACAAATTTGACCTCAAAGAAATCCCTATCTTCCAATTGTGAGGAGAGTGACGAAGGCACATCATTAGCCTTATTAAAAATGTTTCACGCTGGTGACCTAGCGTCTCCAAACAAGGAAGACAATACAGACGTGGAATATTCTGAACCTGCGATACCAGAAACAACGAACACCGAAATATACGTGGATGCGCAAAAAATCGTGAGAAATATAATAAGAAATAAAGTAGCAATTGAATGTTTTGAATGCGCAGAATGTGTGAAAGGTGACAGAATTTTGGAAGAAATTAAGAAGAAAGTAGAACTTGCAGAAATACGATTTCCTTACTTCTGCTATACATGCAAAATAAAGGAGAAAAATACAAATCTTTTACGAAGATAAATCTATTATGAAGACGATACATTGTCCCACTCTGCAGCAGGCCTTAGATGAGGAAATAGCACAAGAATTTATAATTAAATGGTGCAAAATTATTAATAATATTTTAAACGGAAGGGCAGAAATGCAAGAAAAGACAAATTTTATGTTCAACGAAGCAAAAAGAATGAGCAATAAATTTAATAAAAAGATTAAATAGAAAATTTGAATATAAAGACATCTTCGTAAGTATCTTTCTTTATGAGATAAATTTTGCACTGCTATCACTGTATATGTACTAATTATTCATTGTCATTTATTTTGCAGACCGATAAATTATGGACTGAATCTCCTGGGAGCATTTATTGCAAAAGATTTATAGTGAATTTGGACGTTTGTACTAGTGCACACTGACTCCGTTTACACGGCACCGTTAATCGGGTTTTATAACATCGGTAGTTCTTAGGCCGGTCAATCACAGCTATTCCATTCTTCTGAAGAATGATTACGATTGGTCTTCCTGACAACTACCGATGTTATAAAACCCGATTAACGGTGTCATGTAAACACAGTCACTGACAAGGGAACGGTCGGGGGTGTCCGAGACCGATTTGGATGCGCTTTGGATATGTTGTTGAGCATCAAAAAATATTAGACTCGTATTTTTTTTTTTGCGGCGTATCTCGACGTTTAGGGGTTGAAACAACCCCTCGAAAATAACGGATTTTATAGTTTTTAGCGAATATCTTCGAAAATATAAGGCGTATGAAAAAAAGTTTGGTACAAAAGGTTTATGGCTTTTTGTGCTCTTTACAATGGCGTAATCAGATTTTTCAAATTTGTCACATTTTTTAATTTAACCCCACCCTCACCTATTATTTTTGCCAAATATAACAATTTTTCCAACGCAAATTTAAGAGCGTCAAATGCCAAATACATCCATGTGTATTTTTATTATGATACCATTATTAGATTTTTGGCAAGACGAGATGATATGTGGTATAGGCGTCGCGCTGTAGGTAGGTGTTGCGTTATTTCTGTTCAAGTTGCGCCGTACGCTTAAAAATTTCCATTTCAACTCCGGGATGACCGAAAGCGCTGATGCGAAGGCCAGCGCAAGGCTATTTCGAGAGTCCTGGACTAGCAACGGAATGTAGACTCCGATATTATAAATACCACCGCCGAATTGTAAGATCGAGCGGGAAGTCGCAAATTTGAACGTGCGTCACATTAACCGCTACAATAATACACTATCCCAATTATAACTCCGGGACAACCGAAAGCGCTGATGCGAAGGTCAGCACTAGGCGCTGACAGCGAGGAGTTTACGCTATTTCGATAGCGTTAGCACGAAAATAAATAAGCAGGAAGTCCGGAAGGTTATATGGAGTAGGGGAAAGCCTTCGTGCGTTCTGAAGGAAGGCACGGACGGACGGCAGATAGATTTGAGTCGCTGAGCGAGAAGTACATAACATAATTTGGAGAGAGAGAGAGGTAAATAGTTGAAAGCAGTGAAAGTTGCAGAAAGTAGCATTATTACATTGTATGGATTAAACTTCATTCTGAAAGATATTAAAATTAAATATTTGTCTCGAACTTTAATTATATAAATAAATACGCACTTTATAATTAATGGAGTGGTCTTTGTTAGGTTTGATACCGTCTCTTTCCAATTTGCGACTGCCCGCCCGATACAATTCGGCGGTATTTATAATGTCGGAGTCGACATTCCGTTGCTAGTCCAGGACTCTCGAAATAACCTTGCGCTGGCCTTGGCATCAGCGCTTTCGGTCATCCCGGAGTTGAAATGGAAATTTTTAAGCGTACGGCGCAACTTGAACAGAAATAACGCAACACCTACCTACAGCGCGACGCCTATACCACATATCATCTCGTCTTGCCAAAAATCTAATAATGGTATCATAATAAAAATACACATGGATGTATTTGGCATTTGACGCTCTTAAATTTGCGTTGGAAAAATTGTTATATTTGGCAAAAATAATAGGTGGGGGTGGGGTTAAATTAAAAAATGTGACAAATTTGAAAAATCTGATTACGCCATTGTAAAGAGCACAAAAAGCCATAAACCTTTTGTACCAAACTTTTTTTCATACGCCTTATATTTTCGAAGATATTCGCTAAAAACTATAAAATCCGTTATTTTCGAGGGGTTGTTTCAACCCCTAAACGTCGAGATACGCCGCAAAAAAAAAACACGTGTCTAATGTTTCTTGATGCTCAACAACATATTCAAAGCGCATTCAAATCGGGTAGGTTCTAAATCGGGTTTTTTCGACCAATAAACGTCGAGATAAGCCGCAAAAAAAAATACGAGTCTAATATTTTTTGATGCTCAACAACATATCCAAAGCGCATCCAAATCGGTCTCGGACACCCCCGACCGTTCCCTTGTGAGTGCACACTAAAGCTTGTTCATAATATCTGTGCTTATATTAAAGGTCGCTTAAATACACGTTTAAAAACTTTTTAGCCAATAAAACAATCTGTATAGATTTTGTACAGATCATTTTACTGGCTAAGAAGTATTTCAAAAAGTATTTAAAATGATCTGTAAATATAAGAATTAACTAATAATAAGAACAAGCCTTAGTGCGCAGTCAGTGTGCACTAGTGCAAGCGCCCAAATTCGCTATTAATTGGAAACAACACGGCAACAATATGAAAACAACACGAAGGGATAGCAACCTGCTTTATCCCTTTCGATGGGAACGATAAGAAACGCCCCAGGCCGATTTTGAAGCAAGAAACCGCTCACGCTCAGCTGTGATTTTCTACCTCTCCCTTCTTTTTTGTACTGTTAATTTACGTTTTTTATCTTTAATTTTACGTAAAGTTTATTAGAAAACAGCGGTATTTTTATGTTAATTTCTAATGGACAATCATTAGGACACTTTTTTTTGTTTTCAATTATTGACGTTGCTTAAAGAGAAGTAGTAAGTAGCTACTAACTAGCACAAAGAGATCTCTTTATTTTTAGTTTATAAACGTTGTTAAACTCACCGCGGTTTCTTCAACCTATAACTCAATATAACGCGTAATTTTTTTTATTTTGTAGCATTTTATCAGTAAATGCTACCGTGTCTTTTCTTTTATAACCACGTATAATCGTTGGCAGGTATCTAATTTTTCATGATTTAATAGCGATTTAAACGTAATAATGACTCGCTTGCAAGACACATTTGCATGCAAATTTATATTCAAGTGAAATTCAACGATATTTGTATAGATTATGCATTTTTATTATATAAATATACAATATTATTTTTAACCATTGCGCTTTTTTTTACCTAAGACTAACATTTTAAATGTACACGGTATGTGTCGATATGTGATTTAGTTCCTAGCGTAGGGTGTCCTATGTCAGAGGGCGCCACTAACGCTGGTCACGCGAAATACATGGGAGTTTATAGGCCCTGGTTCGAGTGCTCAAGTTCAGTGGTGGCGCCACGCTCTCATCGCTGAGTTGTTGCTTCGAAACAGGGCTGACATTGAACGCGCGGGTCTTTCAAAATGATACAAATCCCGCCATGGTCCATCTCGCATAAACCACAAACATACATTCCGTGAAACCCAACAAAGGGCAGCTAATATACAGTCTCTCCTTTCTCTTACTATATTCTACAGACTACTTTCCCTTTAAACACAATTCAAGAAAAAAATGTTGAGAAAAATTAAAATATATCGTATCGCGGATATAATTTGTATAGCGTATAAATTCTAAGAATTAACTCTTAAAATACGTGCATTTCGATTATTGAGCTACAACCCCTTCGCAAGAAAACCACCCTACATCTTCCCGGCTTAAGAGAGAACTGTACTTAAAATGAATAAAATTAATTATTTTGCGACTAAATATCGTTTACTAATTTATGAGCACGCAAAATACATGCATTTTGATTATTGAGCTACAACCTTTTCGCAAAAAACCACCCCACATCTTCCCGACTTAAGAGAGAACTGTACTTAAAATGAATAAAATTAATTATTTTGCGACCAAATATTGTTTACTAATTTATGAGCTCGCAAAATACATGCATTCTGATTATTGAATTGCAATTTCTTTTGTAGGAATATATACTTTATATTCTTGCTATACAAAAAAATTATAAGTTATACTTATAGAATATTAATTTACATTTTGTCTAAAATAATTCTTTAATAGCCCAAAGTATACAATTTAATAATTTGTTTACATCGTGTAAATTATAAATTTAAAAAAAGTTTTAATAAATAAAATGTGTTTAAAATATATTTTTCTAATATACTGTTTTCCTATAATAAAAGCAATTTTGTTTTATATAAAGATCCAAATCACATGCAGTAAGAATATAATAGATAAAATTTCTAAACAGATAGTGAGAATTGTTATTAATTCCAGTAATTATTTTATATCCTTTTGAATAAATGTAAGAATGAATGTAAAAAAATTATTAACTGTTGTCTTATAATACAAAATTTAAGATTAAATTCTCTGCGGAATTTACCTTTTATATTTCACATATTAATATAATTCACGTATTGATGTAATTCACAAAAAAATTAAAAAATTAATGTAATTAATTTACTTTTTTTTTAATTTATGATTTACACGATGTAAACAAATTATTAAATTGTATACTTTGAGCTATTAAAGAATTAATTTAGACAAAATGTAAATTAATATTCTATAAGTATAACTTATAATTTTTTTTTGTATAGCAAGAATATAAAGTATATTCCTACAAAAAAAATTACAATTCAATAATCAGAATGCATGTATTTTGCGAGCTCATAAATTAGTAAACAATATTTAGTCGCAAAATAATTAATTTTATTCATTTTTTAAGTACAGTTCTCTCTTTAGCCGGGAAGATGAGGAGTGGTTTTCTTGCAAAGGAGTTGTAGCTCAATAATCGAAATGCGCGTATTTTGCGTGCTCATAAATTAGTAAACGATATTTAGTCGCAAAATAATTAATTTTATTCATTTTAAGTACAGTTCTCTCTTGAGCCAAGAAGATGTGGGGTGGTTTTCTTGCAAAGGGGTTGTAGCTCAATAATCGAAATGCACGTATTTTAAGAGTTTATTTTTAGAATTTATACGCTATACGAATTATATCCGCGATACGATATATTTTAATTTTTCTCAACATATTTCTCTTGAGTTGCATCAATTAAAGGGTTGTTTGGGGATTAAGGGGGTGAGCTCAAAAATCGAAACTATATCACTTTGAAAGCTCATAAATAGCTCCTAATTCTGCTGCAAAGATCGATTCAATATCTCCATTTTTAAGTAGTCAATGTTGACTACTCAGCCCCCCCCCCCCCCCAACAAAAAATATTAAATTCCTGCCCAGTGTGACGAGCTCAAAATTGTTAATCTGCGGGATATGAAAGCTCATAAATAGCTTGTAATTTTGCGTTATTTGTTTTTTTAATTTCTGCAAGGTGGAGGGGGGGGGGGCAGCTCAACAGGAGTCTTAAAATTTTTATTTTAATGAAAAGCTTATTTTTATACAATTGCGCGCTGCAACCGGCACATTCTTCCATTAATATTTATGCAATTATGCCTTTTTTACATTAAATTATTTAATTTATTTATTTTATCATATCTGTGTATAAAAATATTAAAGTAAAGACAACGAAAAATTAACATTTTATGAGACATTTTATATTTTATGTCAAAATATATTAGATAAAAATATAAAATATAACATAAATGATTAACTTTTAATGATTTTACCTTAATATTTTTAAGTACATGTAGAATAAGGAGGTATATATGGGACATTCCATGTCAACCGGAACAGCGCCACGCCCAAAATTTGAGAGGGTTTAAAAATTTTTTTCGAGGTGCAAAATTTTTGTAAACATATTAACTTTCGAATACCGAGTGCGCATTTGAAAAAATTTAAAATGGCGGACTCAGTATGGCGCCTAAAATAAAGAGAGTCACACAATAAAAAGTTATAACTTGAAAAAAAGTATAAAACCACAGAGTAAAATTTTGTTTTGCATCTAAATTGTGTGTTCATTCGTGTACTTTACGTTAGGTATATTGGATTTAAAAACATTCAAAATGGCGAATCCAATATGGCGGACAAAAAATCGAAACTTAAAATTTGTAATTGAAAAAAATATGGTCATATTCTGCGTCAAATTTGAAGTATAAATGCCCTCTTGCGATTTTTCGATATAACGCATCCTTTTCGAGATAAAAATTCATTAATCGAAGTGCTGATTAAACTTGGAAGACAACTTGTGCACGTGATAGTAGGTTTTGGGGTCACTGAAAACAAATCTGATATGATGAATAATATGAAAATTCAAAACGGCGGAGTCAGAATGTGTGTGAAAAAAGTTTAAAAAATTGTTTATGAATCAAAAGATATTTCTTTATGCTGACGTGAAAAATGGCATTTGCAGTTTATCGATAGTATCGCTGGTTTTGCCGTAGGTTTCAATGAGTGAGTAGAGCACACACGCACACACGAACACACGCACACACGCACACACGCACACACACACGCACACGCACACGCACACGCACACGCACACGCGCACGCACACGCACACGCACACGCACACGCACACGCACACGCACACGCACACGCACACGCACACGCACACGCACACACACACGCACACACACACACACACATTCTGACTCCGCCGTTTTGAATTTTCATATCATTCATCATATCAGATTTGTTTTCAGTGACCCCAAAACCTACTATCACGTGCACAAGTTACGTGTCTTCCAAGTTTAATCAGCACTTCGATTAATGAATTTTTATCTCGAAAAGAATGCGTTATATCGAAAAATCGCAAGAGGGCATTTATACTTCAAATTTGACGCAGAATATGACCATATTTTTTTCAATTATAAATTTTAAGTTTCGATTTTTCGTCTGCCATACTGAGTCCGCCATTTTGAATTTTTTTAAATGCGCACTCGGTATTCGAAAGCTAATATGTTTACAAAAATTTTGCACCCCGAAAAAAATTTTTAAACCCTCTCAAATTTTAGGCGTGGCGCTGTTCCGGTTGACATGGAATGTCCCATATTTATTTTTTGCCTTGCTTTAGTATCTTTATCCATAAAGTAATAAGATAAATTAATTGTCCTAAAGAAAACTTATAGTTATATTTTTATAAAATATGGAACTGTACTACTCTTAATTGCATCGTTTTTAAATATAATTTTATTGCATCTTTTTTATATTCAATTTTCCCTATTCTTTAAATGAACGAAGATAAATAGAGGTAGATTGCAGGTAGATAGAGATAATAACTTACTCGGTGCATTTATAAATGTTCGAATATGTTTCGCATGGATTATATGACGCAATAGCAAATGTAGATCATTTTAACACGATAATATAAAAATACAACTGGAGTTTATCGTCTGTTTACATATTAATATATAAGAATAAATATGCATTTATTATGTAATAGGTAGAGTATTATATAATATAATATTATTAGATTATTATAACTGATTCAAATTTCCTGGCTTACCTGTTGTAACTTTTTATCCATTATCTACACTTTTCAACTTCACTGATGTCTATATGAGAACTGTATGAAAGTTTGTCTGCGAAAGTTCACGTGTTTGTGAAATGAAACTGAAGAAAAATACGATGTCGTTATCGTTCTAGATAACCCTAGCTTACGCAAATTACACGATACATATTTAGTTTCTCACTCGAATATAAATGGTGATTAATGTGTTTTTTCAGAGATTTCTCTCTCTAAGAGATAGTAAGATTAATATGAATCGAAATTACTAAATTCGTATCTTTAGAAACAGAGTTGATTTTAAAATTTCTAGATCTCTTTCTATAAATATAGGAGGAAAATATATTTCTAATCTATACTATAATTCTAGAATTTAGACAGTGTATCTAAATAGGGAAAACCAGGGCGGGTTGTCACACTTTTCAAATATTTTTAAAATAAATGTTTACAATATTTTATAATATCGTATACTACTTTATAATGTAGCTACATCCTTTAGGTGTAAGAAAAAAATACTAGACTTATACGTATATATATTTATATACAAAAAAGTTATTTAATTCTAAGCAAAATCGTGCAAATGTGACAACTTATCTCATACCCTAGGTTGATTGTTACATGATTCTGGATTGATTGCCACGTGTCTTTTATATAGAGAAAACATACAACAAATAGTTCCTGTTTTAATACTTTATTAAAGTTAGTGATAGTTTTGTATAATATTTTTGTATAATATAGTGCAGCATGAATTAAACAATCATTGAACGAAAAATTAATAATTTTCATAAACTTCCCAGTAAAAACAACCTAGTCAAAGTGACCTACCTATGTCAAATTATCATCAAATTGATGAGGGGTATGATGTCAAAAAGAGTGATCAAAATGATGGCATTATGACTGTAAAACGTTCCATACCTTGATGGTAATTATGACTGTCATTTTGATGTCTGTTTGATGTCAAAGTAAATAATTCCCTCTACAGTAATAAATGCAAGACTAAAATCAAATTAAAACTAAATTACATTGAATATGAGACAAAATAAAGACAGAAATATATTACACAAAGTTTTTTATTCAAATTTAAACTTTATTCTTAAAGTTAATATGACAGGTAACTTAAAATCACATGGCAGGTTAAACGTAAACCAACTTACAAGGGAACCTTGCGAACCCGAAAATTCTGATTTTAATGAAACTTCCCACACATGTAAGAGGGGTAAAAAGATGAATTTAGAAATGTTTTTTTGCTGCCCAAAAACGGTTTTAAGGGGTGAAACCACCACTCATATGTAGAGCGGCTTTTATTTTTCTCGATATATCTCAAAAAATATTTGAGATATCAAAAAATGTTTCTCATAAAAGTTTTATAGTAAAATATCCTCTATTCAACAACATTAATAATATTATTAAAAAATAATTTTTTAAACAAAATTTTGATTAAAAATTAGAAAAAAAATGTTTTTTTAAAATTTTATTAATGTGGTTAAATAGAGATGTTTTTACCATAAAACTTTTATTTGAAACATTTTTTGATATCTCGAGTACTTTTCGAAATATATCAAGAAAAGCAAAAAGCCGCTCTACATATGAGGGGTGGTTTAACCCCTTAAAACCGTTTTTGGGCAGCAACAAAAAATTTCTAAATTTATCTTTTTACCTTCCCTATATGTATGGAAAGTTTTATATAAGAACACCTACGCGTATTTAACCGCAACGAATAATTTTTTCAAAAATTTATTTATTTTTGCATCTCTTATATATAAAAGTATCTGCTCCGTTATTTAATATTATAAAATAAAGATACTTTTATTTTAGCGCCAACTCAAAATTTCTAAATTTATTCACTTGTGTGTGCGTGCGTGCGTGCGTGCGTGCGAACGTGTGTGTTTTATATAATATTATATATTATAGTTTCAGGGGTTTTCTTGTCAATTTAATCTACACAATTAAATGGTTAAGATTGTTTCATTTCAATTCGTTGAATTTAATTTGTGATAAATTATTAACTTTATTTATATAAAATATTAATTTTATTTTGTCATTTATTTAATCTTGTTTTTATTCTGTATATAGAACAGAATAGATACTTTATTTATCCCAAGGAATCTTAAAGGGCGTTTTTTTTATATTAGGGACGTACCCAACCCTGTACAGTCTTATCCAGCACCTCATCTTATCCGATACATGTGGCGTTTTATAGGGACGTACCCAACTCTTTACACTTGATCGCTATCCTTCGCCAATTGTACACACATACACGTTTTGCACGCCCTGTCCTTATCCTTCTTTTCGCCTACTCGCTCTCTCGCTCGCTCGCTTATTCGCTTATATACGCTTATTCGCTCTTAAATCTATCTTATCTCTAAACGTAATCCGTTTTCCCCCCATCGGACTTCCGTTTCCTTTGCCAACCTTCCTTTTCATTCATACCTTTTCAGTCATAGCGGAAACGTTAAGTATAATATACGTACATGTACATGATCGTAAGCCCTTTGGTGTTCTGTGTAGAAAGTCGTGATGTTGATGGTACCGTGGTTCGGGGCTGAGTGCGTTTAGTTTCGCTGTTGTCTAGAAGAGGGAAGGATGGAAAGGGAAATTAAGAAATTTATTGGTCGAGAGTGAGCTGACGATAGGGAGGTATTCGTCGGATAGAAGATCGGTGTCACTCTGCTTATTAAGTCCAACCGATTGACACTTAATATGTATCATTTCAGATACTAATCTTTTTTGGATAGATGGTTCGTGATCCAAAATGCGGACATTATTCCAATCAAAATTGTGTTTTGTATTTAATCTATGGGTGGAAATGACCGAAGGCGACAATGGTTTTTTATTGATGTCAGTGCGATGTTCTTTAATCCTGGTCTGCAATTGCCGTTTCGTTTGACCGACGTATGTAGCCTCACAATCCAGACATGAGATTTTGTACACTACATTGCATTTTGACATGTCATCCACCTTATTTTTGCCAGTTCTAATATACTTCCTGAGAGAATTTGAAATAGAAAAAGCCATATTAAAAGCCATATTTTTAAACAAATTTAGTAAAGCCTTCTGAAATATTTTTTACATATGGAACCGTGAAAAAGTTTTTTTGTGTCAAAGTTTCGGTATTGTTACTCTTGGAACATCTCTCATTTATTCTGCTTCTGATCTTGGAAAAAATGAGGGTAAGGGGATAACCATTGTTTAGAAGTACTTCAATTATAAATTGTAAAGGGTACCCTACGGTAAGATAGGCAAAATGCCACTGTCAATAAAACGGAAAAATGACTTTGGATTTGCATAAGTACACTAAAAAAAGAATTTTCTACGATTTTTCCGACCATCCATCCCCCCTCCTTTTCCTAGTGGCACCAAAAAACCGCTTTTTTCGAAAATTATTTTTTTTCTCCGGTTCCTTCATGTTAAAAATTTTGAAAAAATTTGAGAATATAGCTTATAAAAAGTACTTAGCACACAATTTTTTTGAGCTTTAGGCGCGTTGAATACCTAACGTAAAAAAAAAAAAATATTTGAATCAATTTTTTTCTAATTTCTTTGATAGTTGCAGGTCTAATTACTCTAGAAAATTGTATATTTTAGTGTTCTACATGTATTAGAATTTTTTCAGATTTTTCGGAATGGTGGGCCGTACTCAAAAATGCGAAAAACCCTATTTTTAGCCACTTTTGGGCCTTTTATGGTCCTCAAATGATTGATAGTGCCTTAACTGACTCTAAAATAAACATAATATATTACTTTTAGATATATGTTGTCAATATTTGATACATTCCGATACGTCTCATATGTTTTTGAGCATGAAATCAGTCATAACTCAACGAGAAAACCCTACTTTTTGTATAAAAGTGCCTATTTTTCGTCGATTTCTGGATTTTTGGTTATTTTATCTAAGTTGTTTTGCATATGATCGGTAAATATATTTTCATTATAGCACCACGAACGATTTGCAACTCCAAAATACATTCTACTGAGCCCCAAAATCCACTCTGAGTCGTATTTGGAGGTTAAAAATTCAATCCACTAAAAAAAGACATTAAAAATGTAAAAAAAAACGCCAAGTATGTTTCACGCAAAATAATTTTATGAATATTAAAAAAATAAAGAAAATTGTTCCGTAATTTCTTTCCGTCGCGATCGCGGATCAATGCCGTACCGGTAACGCCATCCCTCAGTCGCCCACCGAACGAAGGGATTTCGCGCCGCTCCCCCCGTCAAGTCTGACCGCGAAGTTTCTCCCGACGCGTATCGATCCTGTCATGCCGTGATCGCATGATCCAAAACGCAAGTGATTCATTATGACGGAACGGTACTTCACGGAGGATCGATTCGACAAGTGCGAGACGACTTTCCTGACAGCATCCGACTACATGGCCGAGTGGATGAGCAGGCTGGAGGCGCCGCCGCCGTCCCAAGATTCATCACCCGTAAGCCCGTCTTATCTCAACGCATCACCGCGTTCCGCGTTTCATCTACCGCGGATAAATCTTCCCAAATTCTCGGGGGAGTTTCGCGAGTGGGAAGCGTTCCGCGATCAATTTAAGGCCTTAATTGTTGACAATCGCGACTTGTTAGACGTAAATCGTCTGCAATATTTGCATTCGTGTGTGAAAGGTGATGCCAGCGATGCCATACGCAATCTGGCATTAACTGACGCGAATTTCAAAATAGCTTGGAAATTGTTGTTATCGCGATATGATAATCGCCGTCGTTTGGTGCACGATCATGTGCATGCGCTTCATACGCTTCCCCAAGCGACTTCTGATTCCGCAGTGGCTCTCACCGCGTTACGCGATAAAGCGAACATATCGATACAGTCGTTAAAAAACCTCGGTCGGTCTGTTGATACATGGGACGACATTTTAGTTTACTTGCTCGTACAAAAACTTGACAAAGGCACACGTAAGGACTGGGAATTGCAACTTGGCGATGTGCAGGAATATCCAACATACGACCAGTTGGATAAATTTCTAATTTCTCGCATACGCGCGCTCGAGAACATTCTCCCGGCTTCACCTCAAGTCAAGGGCAATAAACCAAATTAGGTTCAAAGTCACGCAGCGAACGCAAGTTCGATCAAATGTCCCATGTGTCAGAAGACACACTTCTTGTCCGCGTGTCCGGACTTTCAAAATAAGAGCATTGCTCAGCGGCGTGATCTCGCGAAGAAATTTCACTGTTGCTATAATTGTTTGAGTACACGGCACACTCGCGATGCGTGTTCGAGCAAGAACACGTGCCGTCAATGTCAGCAGAAGCACCATACGCTTCTTCATACGACCGATGTAAATAATAATAGCTCGACGAGTGAAAGCTCACCTTCATCCACGGACTCGAAAACGGAAACAAATGCCGAGATCACTTCGCATTTACTTTCTCACACAAGCTTTTCGAAATCAAATATTCTGTTAGCCACCGCCTGGATTAAGGTGAGCGGGCTCAACAGTCGACATAGCATAGTCCGCGCGTTATTGGATCAGGGTTCGGTCACTACTCTGATCACCGAACGTTTAGCTCAGCGATTGCGTTTACCGCGTACGCGCGTCTCCGTCTCTATCACTGGGATCGGCGAGACCGCTGCCACAGCACGCAGCGCAGCTAGGGTTCACGTGTCAGCGCGTGACGGCACGGGCCCGACGCCCTTCGTCTCCGCTCTTATTCTCAAGTCGCTCACGACTTACATTCCGCAACGCGTTCCGGATATAACGAAACTGTCGTACATTCGCGAACTTACGCTAGCTGATAGCGATCCGACTAGCGCGGCGCCGATTGACGTAATTATCGGTGTTGATTTGTATGGCGCGATCTTACTGCCGGAGGTCCGTAATCGCGCTCCTCATGAGTTCGTCGCTCAAAATTCCATATTCGGATGGTTCCTGTCCGGACCGATGCCCATGCCGTCGCAGTCACGGCCGGCTCGCATTCAAACGCACCACTGCACGGTGCTGTCGGAAATCTCCGACCAGTTAAAGTGTTTCTGGGAGGTTGAAGAACTTCCTCAGCAGACTCATCTCTCACCGGAAGAGATTCGATGCGAAGAACACTTCGTGTCAACGCATTCTCGTGCCCCCAACGGGCAGTATATAGTGCGGCTGCCGTTCAAATCGGGGCCCCCTATCGACATTGGCGACTCTAAGCAGTCTGCAATCGCGTTGTATTTGCGTCTCGAGTCACGGTTAAAGTCGAATCCCGCTCTTGCAAAGGAATACCACGACTTCTTGGCGGAATATGAACGTCTGGGTCACATGACCAAGGCACCCCTCGAAGACCCCCCTGATGGTCAAGTGGTGTACACACCGCATCATGCAGTTGTCCGCGAGCATAGCGCGACAACTCGTTTACGCGTTGTCTTCAACGCCTCTCAACCGACCTCCAATGGTCGCTCTTTGAACGATCATCTAATGATCGGCCGCAAACTGCAATCTGAGTTGTCATTTATCATCTTGCGATGGCGTCAGTTTCGGTTTGTCTTCACCGCCGACATCGCAAAGATGTATCGCCAGATTCTCGTCCACAAATGCGACGTGGATTATCAGAGAATCTTATGGCGACCCGCGCCGAACTATCCTTTGACAGCATATCGCATGCTCACTGTAACATACGGTAACGCAAACGCGCCGAACGTAGCTCTTCGAGTTATGGAGCAAGTCGCCAAAGACGAAGGCGCTGATTTTCCGTTAGCGGTTCCAGTGTTACAGTCTCACTTTTACGTCGATGACGCTGTGTTCGGCGCCGATGACATACCGCTCGCAATTCAAACGCGAGATCAATTAATTTCTCTCTTGAAACGAGCAGGATTTTACCTCCGAAAATGGGCGAGTAACAATCCTTTATTACTCAAAGGCATCGATCCGCACGATCATGGTCTTGCTTCCGCAAAAACCCTCGAATCCGACGAGCACCTCAAGGTACTAGGTATCAAGTGGCATCCTCATACGGACGTCTTTCAATTCGACGTCACGCTTGCAGAGTCGGTTCCCGACACGAAGCGCATTCTCTCGACAATTGCTCGCATTTTCGATCCTCTCGGCTGGATGGCTCCCGTGGTCATCACCGCAAAAATACTGATGCAGCAGCTCTGGCTGCTTCGCTGCGATTGGGACGAAGTGATCCCTAACGATCTTCTCCGTAAATGGAGAGCTTACTATTCTCAACTACCGCTACTGCGACAAATCACCATTCCGCGTTGGACCGGTTACGGTTCCGATACGCTAACCGCGGAAATCCATGGGTTTGCCGATGCCTCCGCCTCCGCATACGGAGCGGTTGTTTATTTAAAGGTTACGCATCTTGACGGAACAGTCGAGATTACCATACTTCTGTCGAAATCAAGAGTCGCTCCGCTCAAGCCCATGAGTATTCCGCGCTTAGAGCTATGCGCCGCGGTCCTGCTCGCGCGTGCCATCGCCGCCGCGCGACTCGCGCTCACGATTGCGATTAAGATTTACCATTGTTGGACCGATTCTAAAGTCGCTAAAGCCTGGCTTTCGCAGCCACCTTCCCGATGGAAAATGTTCGTCGCAAATCGGGTGCATGAGGTTCAAACCCTCTTGCCAAACGTCGAGTGGCATCACGTGCCCTCGCAACAAAACCCAGCCGATCTCGTTTCGCGAGGAGTCACACCCGCGAATCTGATTCAGCAATCTCTATGGTGGACGGGGCCAGACTGGCTCAAACTATCCTCCGATCAATGGCCCTCTGAGCCTCAATCAACTTCGCCAGACTCGCTGCCGAAAGAGCGAGCTCACGTGTCTGTGCACGTTTTGCAACCTTGCGAGCGATGGGATCTCGATAAACGATTCTCATCGTGGCGCAAGCTTATGCGCGTCACCGCCTATATAATGCGATTCGCTACTCGCGCTTGCGACACAAGTCGCTCAAAACTCGTCAGAGCGAACTCAAAACCCGCGTCGATATTGCTTCTTCCGGAAGAAATTAATCTCGCGCGCGAATTCTGGCTTAAAAGTGTGCAACAGCAGTTATTCCCCGTGGAATACGCTCAATTAAACTCATCACAACGAATCTCGAAAGGCAGTAAACTGCTGCCGTTAAACCCGTTCATTGATAAAACCGGGCTCATTCGTGTCGGTGGTCGACTCCGGCATTCTGCGTGCTCGCTGCACATCCGCTAGTTGCCGCGTTAATACGCGATACTCATATTAGCGCTCTCCACGCTGGGCCGCAATTCACGCTGCACCTGCTACGCGAAAATTACTGGATCTTGCGCGCGCGTCAAACGATCCGCACGATCCTTCACAAATGTGTCAGATGCGCTCGGGAAAGCGCCAAATCCGCGCACGAGTTAATGGGCGACTTGCCCTCGTGTCACGTCACGTTGACGGCTTGCGCATTCCTGCATTGCGGGATTGATTATGCCGGACCAATTCAAGTCAGAACCACTCCCGGTCGGGGACATAAATCACGAAAGGCATACATCGCGGTGTTCGTCTGCATGACAGTCAAGGCGACTCATCTAGAGTTGGTTAGCGATTGTACGACTCCCGCGTTTATCGCTGCATTCGATCGTTTTTGTGCTCGCCGCGGCGTTCCCAGTGATATGTACTCGGACAACGCTACGACATTCCACGGCGCTCAGCGCGAAATCTCCGTCGCATGGAGTGAGGCCACTCGCGATCCGAATTTTCAAAGTCAAATCGCAACTCAAGGCGTTCGGTGGAACTTTATTCCTCCGTCCGCGCCGCATTTTGGCGGTCTTTGGGAAGCGTGCGTCCGCAGCGTCAAGTTTCATATGAAACGCGTCATCGGGGCGCACACGCTAACATTCGAGGAGCTAAGCACGCTCCTATGTAAAATCGAAGCGTGTTTGAACTCGCGACCGATCGCTCCGGTTTCAGACAATTACGAGGATTATTGTGCAATGACACCGAGTCATTTTCTAATCGGCTCAGCGCTAACAAGCGCACCCACACCTTCCTTACTCGATGAAAAGGAAACGCGTCTCACTCGATGGCAGTTGATTCAACAGATGCGCGATAGCTTCTGGAAACTGTGGTCGAACGACTATCTGCATACATTGCAACAACGCCCCAAGTGGCGTCAAATTCAGAATCTCGCTCGAGTCGGACGCTTAGTACTATTGCGAAACCCTCTCGCTCCTCCAAGCAGATGGGAATTAGGAAGGATTGTAGAGTGTCACCCCGGCGACGACGGACTCACTCGAGTCGTCTCAGTCAAAACGGCTCGATCCACGTACAAACGAGCCGTGGTCAAGCTATCATTCTTGCCGGTCGATCTGAATACTCCGGAGTGACATTCCGCGACGCCTATAAGACGAAATGTTGTACGAAAATCGGTGAAACTTTGTAAATATCTGTAAATATTCTTATGTATCATATCTTATGTAAAATAGTTCATATGTAGTTTAAGTTGTTTCAGCACTCGCAGTGCTCCGCATAGCGGGCGGCTCGAGCTCAACAATTCGTCACGGCGGGCGGTTCTTGATTTGTTGCGAATCGTTATTCGCGGCGGGCGGTTATGTTCCGTAATTTCTTTCCGTCGCGATCGCGGATCAATGCCGTACCGGTAACGCCATCCCTCAGTCGCCCTCCGAACGAAGGGATTTCGCGCCACTCCCCCCGTCAAGTCTGACCGCGAAGTTTCTCCCGACGCGTATCGATCCTGTCATGCCGTGATCGCATGATCCAAAACGCAAGTGATTGGTCGATACGCGTCGTGCGCCCTAAAGCTCCCGAAACGGGACCGCGAGAGCTCCGGTCTAAGTCAGTAGAAATTCATACTCCGGTTCACGAGGTCGCATACCGCCGTGCATCCGTTAACAGTTTCCCCGTTTCACGCGGTTACACAATTGCCGTCGTGCACACGGGTCCTGCTGCTCGTTCAGAGCCCCATTATATCGCGCCGTCAGTGCAATTCACCCTCGCCACCGTGAGCGGTGAACATACGCGTG
>NW_027250158.1:0-39712 GCF_030848795.1 Temnothorax nylanderi | reverse complement strand
TGAAAACACAAAAAATTAAATACTCCAAGATCTCTCGCGTTTCTGACTTCCCAAGGCCCGAGGTTACTTGTGTATCAGTGCTACCAGCTACTGAGAACGAAATTGCGTGGTTGCCACATTTCAACGTGAATAATAACGTATTTGGGTTTTAATTGTACAAACAACAAATTAAAACCTTAAGAAATAGCTAATAAAATGCATTCCACATATTTATTTACTAAAATTCGTTATTTCACGCGATGAAAAGTGTGATTATTTAGAGTTGGCAGCGTCCGTGTAAAAGTGCAGGCTATGTGCGCGCTTGAACTTTTTGCACTTAAAAGAGACATAAATATATATTGGGCGTTGGAGAGAGAAAGACAGCAAAAAGCAACGCTACACCTATAAGCTTTCCCCTCTTGCCGCCTGCTCCGCAATGACTGTAACAACCCTCCTTAAAACAAATTTTAAGGTTATTCTACAAAAATAAAAATTAAAAATATAAACCAACAAGGGCGCAGAAATCAATAACATATAAACTATTAAATAATATGAAGATATTAACCGCTCAGGATTGCCCCCTCAATATACAATTAATATAAAAGTAGGGATTAATCTTACCTCAAACATAAATAAAATATAAATAAATCCAATGACATAAAAAATAACATTAATACTAATAATAAATAATAAAAACTATAATCTTAATTTCTCCCTCTTTTTGTAACATATCAACAGTAACCCTACAATTCAAAAAACTTATCATAGTAAATCACACAGAATAATAATCTATACCTAAATACTTAAAAACTATATTAATAAAATCTCTTTATATATATATACATAAAATCAATATTAATCTTAAAAAATAACAAATATTATAATAAAAACATAATTATTTTATTTTTAACTATCAAATTTAAAAAAAACAACCGCAAACACAAATTTACCATATATAAATCATACTATTTATAAACCTCTTATTTATAAAATTTTTTTTAAATTTTCCTAATATTTAAACTATAATATAAATCTCTAACCATAATATCAAATAATTTGGAACCAACAATCCTAACCCCAACACTCCCTCACAACTCTAAAAATTAAATAATAAATTAAATAAAATTCTATAGTATAAAACTCCAAAACATATATACATAATTAATGAAATATTTACCACTACCATCTCCATTAACATCAAATAATTAATATATATTTATATATATAAATTAATAAAATATAAGAAATTATAAAAATTTGAATTCTAATTTACATTACATCTAAAAAAATTAGTTTTATAATTTAAGATATTACAAATATTAATTTTGTAAATTAAAAATAAATTCAAAAGTTTAAAAACTATCAAAAAAATATCTAATATTATAACCCTTAATCTCCAAATTAATATTCTTTATAAACTATATTTTGTTCCTACAATAAAATCTCATTATTAAATTAACCCATATTAATAAATAATTATGCCAAAATACTTTTTTAAATATTTTTTTATAATTTTATTATTTTTAATCCTACATATACTAATGAACATTCAACCTCACCCTATTCCTCATAATTTTACTAATTCTTATTATACCTTCTCAATTTGTCTAATAATTTCACTATGACAACCTTGGAACCGCAGGATAAATCCTCCGTTCCCAGTTTGAGGCCGGGAAAGCAGCGGCCAAGCTGGGGAAAGGTCGAGCGACCCGCCAACAGCGAGGGGTGCAGAAGGTGCAGGCCAGGTGCAGACCAAAGTGCGCTAGAAGTGCAAACCAGCCGACTGAGGAACGCAGGGACGGTCTCTATCAGGCCGAGGACGAGGTCAATCCAGACCTTGTCAATTTCGTACGAAGCGAGGAGGCACAGAGATTGCTTGAGGTGGGCGTTCAGCCCCGCTGGACAGAACGAGCGGAACGAAGGAGTGACCGAGGTGCAGGAGACGCCTCGGGAAGCGCCAGCCAAGCAGAGGCCAGACGAGGACGAGGCAAACACGCGGATATAGCCTTTGTAATGTATTTAGAAAAGATAGGCTTAAGAAAGAATATTTGTAAGCGCTGAGCGTATTTTATTTGATTTTACTTTTATTGACATATTTTATAGAAAAGGGAGCACGCGAAGTGCAGAGGTTTTTATTGTTTATGAGAAAGGCAACGAGCCAATACATAGTTTACACATAGACATAGAATTAAGTTTGTAAGAGATATATACACTAAATACACACATGAAAAGAATACTTACCTATTAAAAATTCCTCCAGTCCCAGATCAACACGGCGAACACATAAATTACATAATATTAACGATAGCCATTCATTCAGATGGATTCAGATAAGTTCAAAGTAGTCATACTTACATTCATTTTTATTCTTTTTGCCGTAGCAGTAGTTAGTATACTGTTACTGGTATATTCCTATAAAGTAGAATCAGAGACACATTGTTCACCATGAAGTTTAAAGAATACATAATTGTTTCATTCATAATATTTTTCCCATTATTAACAAGTTCCCAGACACGGAAATCATACTTACACTTTACGCAATATTCACACTTTACATAATTATTTTAGGAGCGGAAGTAGATCCACGACCGATCCGCGAGTGACGGTCTTATTATTAAGTTACACTATTACACGAGATGCGAGCAGGACGCATGCCTGAGGACATACCTATTTTACTTTAATTATACAAACGCTATTGACAATTACACTATAATACACTTTACAGCGTTAATTACACCTGTCGGGCCATAAGCCGATAGAGAAAGCAGAGACAATCTGCACATGGAAGAAATTACCCATTAAAGTATTAAACAGCTTTACAGAGTTCCATCAACAAGATTTAACAGTCAAACAGTTATATTAAGGCCATCAGCCAACGAGATGCACGAAGTGCACAAGCCTAATTCAGTTTGCAATTCATTTAAGATATCTAAAGATTTTATTATAGAAACGACCCTATGGGGCAATATTCAATCAATTACAAGCATTTGCAACAATTTAAAGCATTTTTGAAGATTTACACCTTTTATTACACTCTCGACACTTTCTACACCTGTTTCTAAGATTCAGCGTGCGAGACGAGCCAGCGAAGGCTTTACACTCTAAACTACACTTTCAACACTTTCTACACCTGTTTCTAGATTCAGCGTGCCAGACGAGCCAGCGAAGGCTCTACACTTTTCAATTACACCCATTACACTTTCTACACTTGCATGTTAGAATTAAGCGTGCGAGATCGAGTCACCGAAAGGTGCTACACTTTTACACTTTCTACACTCGACGTCTTAGGATAAGCGTGCGAGATGAGCCAACGACGGCGGTTACACTTCTGATACACTTTAGCACTCGGAGTGCAGATTCATTAAATTCATAGAATTTTCAACGTATTATTTACAGTTACATCTCACGGAAGAGAAACGAGCCAAATGGAGTTATTCCAGGCAAAGATATATTTAACATTGCAGATAGCATTGATTTTCATTATATTCAGTTACACTTTTTTACACTTTTGTGTACTCTCTACACTTTTAGACGGCATTGAGCCGATTTGATATTGTATTCGTTAATTTGATATTTAAACATTATTCCCTGTCAATTTAAGAATTCACTATTATGCGATTATGCGTGCGGTAAATTTAAGCCGCGTTATACTTACCTTATATACTTACCTTTATTACACCGACTCCGGTGATTAGATGAGACGATTCCATAGCGATCCTGGGTACCTGAAAGAAAAAGAAATTAATACTTACCTGGTTTACATTGGATTCGTCTTTTGTGACGTTGAGAGTCACTCGATGATAATCGAGTGACTTTGAGTTCGCTTGCGCGAAGTTTGCGTGCAGCGACGCGTTTGGTTCACGCGGGTGCAAAAGCCAAGTCGCGCCGTTGCACTTTAGTGTAGCATCTCACGAAAAGGTGCCGAGTCCAAAGAGCGACTCGGTGTACGAAGTGCAGATGGAATCGTACCATCTACACCTTGAGGTATGTGCCGCCAGTGCGAAAGTTGCGCGCCTAAAATGAGGACTCGGCGCATGCGTGAGTCTAAGGTGGGAGAACTCGACCCGTTCCTCACGGACAGTCCGTCGTGAGTTTTCGAGGCGTCAACACGTGTTGCGCCATACAATTCGGAAAAGACGTTCTTATCCCGTTGTCCACTAGCGTGAGTAGTGTGACTCATATTATTACGGACAGTCCGTCGCGAACTTTCGAGACGTTAACACGTGCGTACGTGTGGCGTCATACAAATCGAAGAAGGCGGTCTTATCCCGTTATCCGCTAGCGTCAGTAGCGTGATTAATCTATTTTTAGAGGCAGTGAGTGCGTGATACGGGAAAAAATCCTATTGCGCTTAGGTAGATCATTACGATCCGTACGAAGATAGCGGCGTTTCGACAATCCTCGACGCGGTTACGCGCGATCGAGCGAATTCGTCCGCGAGTTGAGATTGCTGTACAAGCTAGAATAATAAACTATTATTTGTTTATAATAACCAAAAGTTATTGATTCGCGACCCCAGTGAATATCCTATCCTGAGTTCCGTATATACGCTTCGCTTAACAAGGGCGTGGCCGACGGCCTTGAACGCGCCTGCGACGTAAAAACGACAGCCATCTTGCTGAGAAGGAAGGACGGGGCAACGCAGCAAAGCAAGGTTTCTGTATTAGATCCTAAAAATACAGTGGCGACCGTAAACACAGCCCAAGTAGTAAGTGGCTATATTATAATTTTAATAATCCTATTCGTTGTTCCGGTCACAACCTAACCCTATATACTCTATTTTATTGTTTTTAATCATAATTAGTGGCTTATTAATTATTTTTCTTTACTTCTCAAGTCTTATTACTAATGTCCAAAATAAATTCTCCATAAATTTTATTATATTAATTAATTTTATTATCAATCTAATCTTTTTCTATTATTTAAGATATACTAATTTTAAAAATAATGCCTGACCCTTACATTCTTACATAGAAACACAAATTTTTTCTACCTTTAACCAAGAAATATTTAAAAATTTATTCATAATCTACACATACCCTTACAATAATTTTACATTCTTATGTATATTCTTTCTAATAATCGCTATATTTATTATTATCAAATTATGTACCATCAAATCATCCTCCCTACAAAAAATTTCTCAAACAAATATGAATAAACTTACTAATGTTATTAAAAAATCCTTATTAAAACTACCCACTCCCCTCAATATTTCTTATTGATGAAATTTTGGTTCCTTATTAGGAATATTTTTATTCATTCAAATTATTAGAGGATTCTCTTTATCACTACACTACTGCCCCAATAATCAACTTGCATTTTCAAGTATCATTCATATTATACAAAATATTTCAAATGGATGATTAATACATAATATTCATATTAATGGTTCTTCTTTTTTTTTATTTGTATATATACTCACATCGCCCGAGGAATCTACTATAATTCTTTCAAACTAATCGATACTTGAATAATTGGAGTAAGAATTTTTTTAATTTCTATAGCAACAGCCTTCCTTGGCTACGTTCTACCGTGAGGCCAAATATCTTACTGAGGAGCCACAGTAATTACAAACCTAGTATCCACTATTCCTTACATAGGTCAAATAATCGTAATATGAATTTGAGGGAGATTTTCAATTAATAATGCAACACTAAATCGATTCTATTCTATACATTTTATCCTCCCATTTATCATCCTAATAATAGTAATTATACATTTATATTTTCTTCACATAACTGGCTCTTCAAATCCTCTAGGAATTAACAGTAATTCCTACAAAATCCCCTTTTATATTTATTTTTCCTTTAAGGATATATTCGGTTTCATATTATTCCTAACAGTTTACTCAATCTTAATTTTCCAATACCCATATATTTTCAGAGATCCAGATAACTTTACCCCTGCTAATCCTATAATTACTCCTATTCATATTCAACCCGAGTGATATTTTCTATTTGCTTACGCCATTCTATGATCTATCCTTAATAAACTAGGAGTCCTGGTCCTTTTAACTTCTATTTTAATCCTTTACACCCTTCCCTTAATTAATCCTTGACATATGCCTTGAAGACCGCCCTCTCAATTATTATTTTGACTATTCATTAATAACCCTATCATTTTAACTTGAGCAGAAGCCCAAGTTATTGAAAATCCTTTTATCTCTATTAGCCAATTTTTTTCATCTTCTTACTTCCTATATTTTATTATTCTTCCCTGATGTCACTATTCTTGAAAAAAACTAACTTATTTATAAATAAAAAAATTTAATTAATGATCTTGTTCAAGAATATATTTTGAAAATATAAAAAAGAAATTCAAACTTTCTATTAATTTTTTCATAAATTACTATTATAAATATAAATTTAAACCCTATAACCAAAATTATATAATTTAATACTAAAGGCAAAATAATTTTTTAACATAAATATATTAACTCATCATACCGCATTCGAGGTAAAAGTCCTCGCATAAAAATAACTAATAAAATCACAATATTTAAAAATAAACACATTAAATTTATATTTAAATAAATATTTGTAAATAACAATAACATTACATATCTAAAAAAAATAATTATACCATACTCCGCCATAAAAATCAAAGCAAATCCCCCTCTAAAATATTCAATGTTAAACCCTGAAACTAACTCTGATTCCCCCTCTACAAAATCTATAGGTCTACGATTTAACTCCGCTAATACTCTCATAAAAAATACTAAAAATAAAGGAAATAATGATATTAAATATCAAAAATTCATCTGTCATATTATATAATAGAAATTCTATATCTTTCTCTCAAAATTATAGTAATTAAAATAATTATAATAAATCTAACCTCATAAGATAGTGTCTGAGCTACTACACGCATTGCTCCAATTATAGAATATATTGAATTTGAAGATCATCCTATCAATAAAAATATATACCCCATAACTGTTAAAATAATCATCACTATTAATAAAGAATAATTTATATAATAAATATTAGTAATTAACGGTATTATTATTCAATTCATTAATATCATAAAAATCAATAAAATAGGACAAATATAAAATAAATAATAATTAGATTTATAAATTATAAAAAATTCTTTCTTAAATAATTTTACTGCATCTCTAAAGGGTTGTAAAACCCCTCTTATCCCAACCTTATTTGGACCCTTTCGTAATTGAACATACTCCAAAATTTTCCGCTTTAATAATGTTAAAAATGCAACCCCCACTAATACAATTAACAAAATTAATAATATTCTAATTAAATTCAATATCAAATATATAAATATCTCTAAAGAAAATATTTTCTCCCTCACAAAATTAAATATTAATATTATTACTTATACAATGAATCTTCTTATACTTATATTAAATTCTAAATTTAATGCACTTATTCTGCCAAAGTAATTATAAATAAATAAATTGTTATGCTAACAAAATATTAAAATAATTTTAAAAATAAAGACCTTTTGTATAAATATTTTTCAAATAATTATAGATAGAAACCGATCTGGCTTACGCCGATCTAAACTCAAATCATGTAAAATTTTAAAAGTCGAACAGACTTAAATATTAAACATCTACATTTAATTTTTATTTTAATTCAACATTGAGGTCGCAATCATTTTTATCAATAAGATCTATCCAAAAATATTACGCTGTTATCCCTAAGGTAATTAATTCTTTTTAAATTTTTTAACCATTTTTTCAATTATCCATTAATATATTAATAATATTTTAATTAAAGTTCCACAAATTTAACAATCCTCCCAACTAAATATAATTTTTAATATTTTATTCCAAAAAATTTTAATATTATCTTATATTAAATTCTATAAGGTCTTCTCGTCCCATAATATTACCTAAGTATTTTTACTTAATTAATAAATTAAATCTCTAAATTTATAAGACAGTATAAATTTCATCAATTCCTTCATCCTAGCTTCCTTTTAAATAACAATTGATTATGCTACCTTAGTACAGTCAATATACTGCAGCCATTTAACTAAATCATAGAGCAGAAAACAATTTTATATTATTATCATAAAACCATGTTCTTATTAAACAGGTGAATTTATCCTTTTGCCTAATTCCTTAATATTATATTTTAAATAATTTTTTTCTCTAAATAATTTTTTACTTTTACTAATATTATCATTATTATTTAACTTATTTAATTTAAATTAATATTTTCTTTTATTATTAAATCTTATTTTTAAAATCTATAATTATTCTAAATCTATAAATTATTAAATTTTTTCTATTAAATTCAAATATTATAAACATTCTTATAATAATTTTTAATAAAACTTATTTTAAATTATATTTATCCCTTAAATGCCACACCTCTCAAGAATCTCGTAAATGACACATGGGGTCTAAAAGACCCCAGCATGAAAAATGTCTCCTTACTTATTGATTTTTTGATATTTAGTTATGAAAATTATTTTCAATGTTGTTCAAGGCTTAGAAAAGAGAATAAAATGCTTATATTGTTAAAATTTCAATTTCAAAATAGTATAAAAAATTAAGATCGCCAACAGTTAAAATATTGGCTCCAAAATAAAAAAAAATAAAAAATAAAAAATAAATAAATATGAGCTCCATTTTTGGCGGGAACATTTGAAAATATATCATTCTAAAGGGTCTGGGGTCCGCTGGACCCCGGGTGGCATTTAAGGGTTATAATTTATCCCATAAATATTATATTCTATAAAAATATTAATATTAAAAAATTAAATAATACTTTATATAAAATTAAATTTAATTAAAAAAAAAACTAGATATTAAAATCGACTAAAATATATTCCCTAATAAATTATTTAAAATAATTATTTTACATTAACAATTACAATCTATTAACTCTTTCAATTTCGAGAAAAATAAAAATTTCTTACTTATATTTTAATAATCCCTGATACCAAAGGTACAATAAACTGAATTTATTTTATTAAATTTTTAACTTTTCACTTACATTACTTTTCATATAATTTTTCTTTATTAATTCATTTATTATAATTCAACTTTCAAATTTTTATAGATATTTATTTAACAATATTTATTAATTCTTCTAAAATAAATTAACCTTAAAATATTAATTTAATTTATTATATCAAGAATTAAAAGCCTTGCGATCCAAGCCTAGTTCTTTGACGGCCTTATGTTAGTTTCTGTATATATATATACTATATATATACATATAATTTTTCCAACAAACTGCGCGCCGATTAATGTCGGACTTTAAAACACAGTTATTGTTAGAATTAAAAACCCTTCCCTCCCCGGAATTAAATCGACTCGATTTAATTATCTAAAAACTGTAAAGAATTTTATTGCGAAAAAAATTACCTCAGCCAGGGTTCGAACCTGGAACCTCCCTCATTCCGTGTAGGGCGTCGTACCAATTCGACCACCGAGGCATGTGGTAATGTTTATCGCAATAACCGGTGATAATAGTTTGGAACGTTTTACTCAGGCGACGTGAATAAATAATAATAAGAGAAATAGGATCGACAATATACAATATCAAGAATTAAAAGCCTTGCGATCCAAGCCTAGTTCTTTGACGGCCTTATGTTAGTTTCTGTATATATATATACTATATATATACATATAATTTTTCCAACAAACTGCGCGCCGATTAATGTCGGACTTTAAAACACAGTTATTGTTAGAATTAAAAACCCTTCCCTCCCCGGAATTAAATCGACTCGATTTAATTATCTAAAAACTGTAAAGAATTTTATTGCGAAAAAAATTACCTCAGCCAGGGTTCGAACCTGGAACCTCCCTCATTCCGTGTAGGGCGTCGTACCAATTCGACCACCGAGGCATGTGGTAATGTTTATTCACGTCGCCTGAGTAAAACGTTCCAAACTATTATCACCGGTTATTGCGATAAACATTACCACATGCCTCGGTGGTCGAATTGGTACGACGCCCTACACGGAATGAGGGAGGTTCCAGGTTCGAACCCTGGCTGAGGTAATTTTTTTCGCAATAAAATTCTTTACAGTTTTTAGATAATTAAATCGAGTCGATTTAATTCCGGGGAGGGAAGGGTTTTTAATTCTAACAATAACTGTGTTTTAAAGTCCGACATTAATCGGCGCGCAGTTTGTTGGAAAAATTATATGTATATATATAGTATATATATATACAGAAACTAACATAAGGCCGTCAAAGAACTAGGCTTGGATCGCAAGGCTTTTAATTCTTGATATTGTATATTGTCGATCCTATTTCTCTTATTATTATTAATTTATTATTTTAAATAATTTTAAAAATTTATTTTAATCTAAATACATATTTCTATACATTTACTTTGTTACGACTTCTTTCATTTATTAATTTCATGAAAATGACGGGCAATTTGTACATATAATATTTTATTATTCAATTAACAAAATTAATACTTATTTACTATTAAATCCAATTTTATTATATTATTTAAAATATAAATTTATTATTAAATTAAATTGTAACTCATTTCAAATCCTAAAAATCCTACATTTTGATTTAAATTTAAATTATATTAAATTTATTAATTATATTCTTTTAAAATAATTTAAATAACTACATAAAAAAATATTAGGCAATTCTTATCGTGGATTATCATTTACTAAACAAGTTCCTCTAATTATTTATTATACCGTCAAATTATTTAAATTTAATGTCTACCATTTATCTATCATTTAATTTCTAATTACATTTAATTTTATTAAAATAATAGGGTATCTAATCCTAATTTTCAAAATAATTTTTTAAATTTTATAATTTATTTTTAATAATTACCATATTCACCAAATAAAACTTATTCTTAATTATTTTTACTAAATTAAATTAAAAATTTATAATTAATATTAAACTTATTTATAACCATAGTTTAACCCCAATTGCTGGCACTATATTTATTATTATTATCTAATTAATTTACTATTATTTAATTTATTAAATTTTATTATTATAAATATTATTTATTTAATTTTAAATTATTTAAACTTAAAATTTAAAATATATTCAAAAATTTATTTATATTTTAATTAAATAATAAATCTTTTAAATAAAAATTAAATTTTTATAAATAAAATTTTTGTTAATATTAATTATTTTAATTAAATTTTAACTAATATAATAATATCTTATTTATATTTATATTAAAATATTTTATATTCAATAAATTTTTGAATAAAATTATTAAATCTAACAATAAAAAATTTAATTTTTATATCTATTTTAATATTTACAAATAAATTTGAATGAAATTTATTAACTATGATTATAAAAAAAATATAAATTTTTTAAAAGATATAAGATAATTAGATTATCTTTATTTCAATGTATTATTCAATTTCTTATTCTATTTTCCCGGAAATTAGTTCCATTTTTGACCTTTTTAGTTTCAAAATTAACTTTTTTAATTTTAGGAAAAAGAATTTTACCGGATTTTATATATAAAATTTTTGATCATTATAATTATTTTATAATTTTATTATAAGTTTTTCTATATATAATTCCTTTATAAATCTTATCCATACTCACAAATCTACTCTTACTTACTTACATAATTTACATTTTTCCTTTCATTTAAAATCTTATATTACAAATGGTTATTAACAACAATTAATTAAGTAAATATTTAATAATATATATTAATATCAATTAATTTCTTTAAACTTGCATTTTAATATTTTATTTTATAAACTATAATATAAATTCATTATATTAATGTTAGAAAATTTTTCTTCCTTAAATAAATTTACAATTTATTACTTTAATCAGACATAACATTTTATTTTTTTACAAACCACTATGAATAAATGACTATTCTCTACTAATCACAAAGATATTGGTATTCTTAATTTTATTTTCGCCATCTGAGCCGGAATAATCGGATCTTCTATAAGAATAATTACACAGGCACACAAAAAAAAAAGTGTCTTGGCCGAGACACTACACTAGTGTATTCCCATGTACTTTTTCCCGCTGAATCCGAATCCGAAGTCAGAATTGTCAGATTGGCTAAAATTTATGAGATAACCACAAAAAAACAATTTTTTTCCCTTTAATTCGTGTTTTTGAGCAAAAAATTGTTTTTTTGTGGTTATCTCATAAATTTTAGCCAATCTGACAATTCTGACTTCGGATTCGGATTCAGCGGGAAAAAGTACATGGGAATACACTAGTGTAGTGTCTCGGCCAAGACACTTTTTTTTTGTGTGTGCCTGGTGGCACAGGCCACCTTCCTTCTTATAAAATTATTAAAAGCTAAAAATATCCCAATGATTAATCCACACATACAACTTCTTAAAGTTAATAGTTTCAATCCCGTCCTTAAATAAGCCCCATATAAATCATAAAAAAACAATCAACTTAATATAGATCCTACAAAAATTCTTATCATTACTAAAATTATTATAGATAAGTTCATTAAATTATTTTCTTTTAAATTATAATAACTATAAAATTTTATATTAAAAAAAATATGTAATAATATAAACAAATAGAATAAGAAACAGTAAATATTAAAGAAATTAAAATTAAAACTACTAAAAATATATTTGCTATTAATATATATACTTCCTCTATAATAAAATCCTTTGAATAAAATCCAGCTATAAATGGAAACCCGCACAAGGCTAAACTAGAAATTATAAATCTCATTATAGTAAAAGGAATTACTTTATTTCAATTCCCTAACAAACAAATATCTTGATTATTTATTAGAGAATGAATAATAATCCCCGCACACATAAATAACAGATTTAAATATTGCATGAGTTAATAAATGATAAAAAGCAACAATCTTTATCCCCATTCCTCAAATCATTATTATTAACCCTAACTGCCTTAAAGTAGATAAAGCAATAATTTTTTTCAAATTATTTTCAACATTAGCTATTAACCCAGATATAAATATAGTCAAAACTGATAAAAATAATAAAAACAAATTTACTTTACTCCCTAATAAAAATCTGTTAAATCGAATCATCAAGAGACACGGTAGTGTCTCGCGCCAAGTACACGCGGAGCGAGACCGACCGTGACTCTTTTACGCGACGCGACGGGTTGCGAGTACTCGAGATGTTGAGATCTCGATAACGAGTGAACGGATCAAGTTCTAAGTAGGCTTGATCGATAGCCTGTGGTCGAATTAGGGGGGGGGGGGTTTTCTTATAATATTTCCGCTACGTGCTCTACGAGCGGAGATATTGCGACGCAAAGTCGAAATGTGAAAATTTTATTTTTAAGATACTTCTACTAACGCTCTCATGTGCCATGCCATCATTTCATTGGCTGGAGTCGCGTCCTTTTCACTTTTTCGACACCAGGGCGGTGCTAGTATCGCCAGTTTCGATATGCACATATGTATATACGTGTGTGTACTGCGCGAGTGCAGATAGTGCGTTTAGCGCGCTGTCACACATCAGTTAACCTATCTTCGAGAGATACGGTAGTACGCGCGGAGTGAGACCGACCGTGACTCTTTACGCGACGCGACGATTAATTCAAGGTAATTGTTTTATGTAATTATCCTATAATTATCTTATTCTATATATTACTGTTACTTATTTTATTGATTTACTGTTTACTTTACTACGTTTACGTGAGTGTTTACATACAGGTTAACCTATATATATTGACGGCAGGGACGGCAGGGAGCTGATACTGAAATCAAGGAGCCTGTTCACACGAGGCGTTTCTGCCGCGCGATTGCGGCCGCGCGTTAACGTTTGCACGAGCCGCACGCTGTCGCGAGGTAAGGTGCGACAACGCGCGCATACGCGCGTACGCGAAACGGCAGTAACACCGTAATCGTGCCGGCGATATACTGAATTTGAATTGCTTCGTGCTTATCTGGAGATTTCGTATCCCTACATCGTGTTACCACCGCTGCCGGAAAAGAAGGTTCTCTACGCTTGGCAGAAAGTGACGACTGACACGTTCGATCCCGACTTCGTTGATCGCAGAAGAGCTGGACTCGAGGTACGTTTCCGATTTGCAATTATAACAGTATCGTGCGATGAATGTTGTACTAACTTCAAAGTCGGAGCATCCTTGTTCACCGCTACGGGATCGACGTAAAGTTTTAGCGGATTTTAATCTTCCAAATTAGCGTCGCAACAATATTAGTCTTCCATTATCTATTGCCTCACAACTTTTCGATTTTAATGTTTTGTAGCTGTATAGTTATTTGTACACAATCGTGATATTAATATACATCAGATTGTTCATTACAGTTCTATGATTTAGAGGAACTGTTTCGTAACGGTGGCCCCGTGCCAGATACAAATTACATATTTCTGGGAGATTTTGTCGATCGGGGCTACTATAGCTTAGAAACGTTTACTCGTCCGCTCACACTTAAAGCTAAATGGTCTGACAGGATAACGTTACTACGCGGTAATCACGAATCTAGACAAATCACGCACGTTTATGTGGATTTTACGGTAATTGGTCTCTTCATTTTCTGTTCTAGATGAATGCCAAAACAAGTACGGCAATGCTAATGTGTGGAAGTACTGTTGTAGGGTATTTGACTTGCTCACAGTTGCTGCCGTGAGTATTTGTATAAAATATTTTTTTAAAAATTGTAACTTTACTTTTGATTACGCTCGAATAAAATTCTGTTTTAGTTAATTGATGAACAGGTTCTTTGTGTACACAGTGGATTGTCTCCAGCTATTAGAACACTAGATCAAATTAGAACGATTAAAAGGAATCAAGAGATTCCACACAAAGGTATTAATTGTATAAAGTGATATGTCATTGCAAAAGTTACATAATAATAAAAGTTACATGACTGGATATTTACTGTTATTATACAATAATAATAAAATGTCGTTGCTTAATTGCCATATTACAGGTGCTTTCTGTGATTTGGTCTGGTCCGATCCAGAAGATGTAGAAACATGGACAGTAAGTCCGCGTGGTGCAGGCTGGCTGTTTGGCAGCAAAGTGACTTACATGTTTATGGAAGTGAATGATCTTAAACTCATCTGTAGGGCGCACCAATTAGTTCAGGAAGGTATGTCTTTGCTCAAATATTTCTGTCGCAGATTTTTTTAAATATCTCAGAAGTATGTATTGATGACGCATATTTTTATCGTGCAGGTTATAGGTACATGTTTAATGACAAACTCGTCACAGTGTGGTCAGCCCCAAATTATTGTTATCGATGTGGTAACATAGCTAGTATCATGCAGTTCACGACAGTGGATCAGAGATCACCCGTGCTGTTCCAGGCAGTGCCTGATTCCGAGAGAGTAATCCCACCTCTAACGCCCACTCCGTACTTTTCGTGATCTATCTTAGTGGCTCATCTGTACGGATGCGGAAGAGAAATGTCTGTGTCTAGACTCTACGGAATCACATGATTTGATTGGCCGGATCCAGGCTGGTACCATGACGGACCCACAGATTCATGAGAATATATCACTGATTATATACATATTACTTTAGAAAATTTTGATTCCCTTAATAGAAATTATTTGATGCGTTCTACGATCAAAGTACGATACTTAGAGAGGACTGAATTGTCGTGTGATTGATCTTATTCAGGGAATGTTCTTTAGATTTTTTAAGAACTTTATCAGGTTTTACATGTTGTAAAGCTAACTTTTATATATCTACATAGTATCTGCCATTGCATCAGCCTGATTTTTGTAGCTCGAGAAAAAAAAACGATATTTTGCATCAGAGCAAATGTGAACATTCTGTGGTCTAGACGCTTTTGCTACTATGTACATTCTGTAGAGCATTCATATCTCAGAGCAGCATTCTGGACTTTAATGTTTAAAAGACTAAGAGCTTTTAAATAATTTATGAGCGCGAATAACGCAAATAGTCCAGTGCTGTGTGTGAATATAAAAAAAAAAGAAAAGAAATATCACGTTTAAACATTCCGGCAAAAAGTACACTCTCTGAGTACAGTGAATGCTTCTCTGACATTACAATCGTTGTGCGTAGAATTCAAGTTTATTAAAGCGTGAGCATATATAGTACTGTTAAGGTCTTCCTGAACATATAAATGATCTGTTGCTGGTACTGTTAGGTACTGTGTGTGCTGCGTACCGTTCTTTTTTCTTCTAAATGCGCAATCGGTGTTCTTGGCAAGAATCGTAAATTCGGCTCTTTTTCGCCGAAGTACAAATAGCGTGTAGCAGTAGCCAAAGTTTTCCTGCTTAGATAAGGAAATCCGATAGCAGGATCGTTATAACATCTGTAGAGAGTTGTCTTATTATTTTTATGCACATGACATTTTTTACGCTTAATTTTAAGAAATTCCGAGCTCAAATATTGTCTTTAAACTACCTTGACACACATTGATGTTCTTTTCAAGAAAGATATCCACCGTTCGTTCGTCACACACACTTCTCTCTTCTATATATATATGTACAAAGCAATATTTTCAAATACTATTGCATCCTCCGAATCTTTGTACAATTTCCAATATCGTATGCCAAATCGCTGTCGTATTGAATAATCGTAATTAGCTAATTGTCATAAGTTCATTAATGTAGGGAGCAACTTGAAAAGAAAAAAAACCGAGACCCTTAGCAATGTGCCTCTAAATTAATAAGCGTTTGTGTAATATAATGATACGATATTGATATGACATAATTAATGGAAATGCACCGGCCATTGCGTATCATAAGCCTGAATTCTGACCATCGATTTTTGCTAGCTCACGATAATTCCTAACCGATCACAGACCCGACAAATACGGCATTGGCATTGTGGCACAAACTGTCAAGTTGAGATTACTCTATTTTGAATTTTGTGATATAGACCGAAGGAGGCGTGTGCAATGATCATGTCGATGTTTATAACGACTCTCCTTGTCGCACCATTCGAAGAGGTGTTTTGCGAAGACCCGTTATTCCAAGAAATGTAATAAACTTTTGAACAGTGCCTTCAGAACTATAACACGACGATCTACTAGAAGTATAAATGCTTTCTTACTGACAGATAATCGATAGACGAACTAACATAAGGACGAAGAATCATACAAATATCAGAGCTTAACGGAGAATGTGTATGAGGAAATTTTTTATCATTTTTTCTTTTTATTCTATTTCATAAGCCTTCCGCTATTGTTTTGGAACGAGCCTTTGCTTTTTCGCGAAATTTTTCTACGATATTTACGTTTTACGATTTTACTACCTTTTAGGACTACTCTTACAATTTTACATCACGCGCGCGCGGTATATTCTCTATTTGTACTACATTTATTATAACGTACAATTACAATTGCGCGATACTTTACGCGAGTAATGTATTACATTAGGTAGAGAGGAGCGCATCTAGAACGAATTGGGACACGGAGCTTGCGTTACAAACTCGACTCGCTACATTTGCAGCCTCCGAGTCGTGAAACGGTTTCGCAACGACGGGAACGCCCTACGTGCGGTACGGATATCATTAGAAATCCTTAAAAAAAAAGAAAAGAAGTATTAGCCTCTGTATCCATTGGGGTGTTCTCGGCGTTTCGTTTACCGGAATGCCTCTGTCTGTGATCGCTTTAATCTTATCAAAGTGTCCAAGCGCTTGCGGCGACTCGATATTAATAATCGGTAAGCTCGCGAGAGAGAGAACAAATAGAGACAATTTGCAAGATAAAAATAAAATAACGAAGACTAATTTAGCTTAATGTGCTCCGTACGGGAGCTTGAACACTGCGCATAATCCTTAAAGATCTCACAGGTAGACACCATTCTAAAACGATCATCATGTACCTTGAAAGTATAGACTTTGTTATGTTAATGTAATGAAGAACGTCTGTAATAAAAATGCGCAAAAAATCGCACTTGATCGCATTGTCAATAATACTAAAAAAAAAAAAAGTGGTAGTATTATACCTCGAAATAACACCTTGTACATACTGTTTATAAAATGCGTAATACTACAAAAAGGCGTGATATCCGTACAAAATTACCTTTTTTAAAATAGAGAAGAACACGATCGCATAGTGCAGACCAAACGCTTTGGACCAAACGCTATGGTACATGAGCATATTTACAGTTCGAAGACCAAGAGGCAGAGCCGCGGAGATACGACGACAAGAAGAAAGATGTCGTCAGCTAACTACCATTGGGGTAGACGAGGCAGAAGACCGAGACAGTAACATAATTATTTTTAAGTCGTATTTTTAAGCAGTAATATAACCCGTCAGTATTATATATTTGTACCTCTGACCATACACATATGAACACACACATACAAAGTGAATATGTGAATATGCTACGTTTCTTATACATACATGAAAACATAATTGCTAAATAAACATTTAATAAAACTATTATATTGTTGTTATTTACTTCATACTTACCAAATCAAGTTTTATTTAATATGTATAATCTATTGTAACTGTAAATAAATATATTATTTACTGTATAATTAAATGCTGGTACATTCAAGAAATTTGTAATTCTAACCTGGATTTATATCCTGTCTAAACTACACATGTATGTTTAAATTGATGTTTTACCTAGTTATTGCACCAATAATGTTTAAATAAATCGTAGCTTTAGTTTTTAACGCAGGAAAATAAAATTTAACGTTTAAGCGCTAACCAATGTTGATGCATTTTTCTGAAGAAATACTTACATATTGATTTTGTTGCATATTCGAAATCTAAAATCCGAGCATGCTAGAAGCACTTTCATTATCTTCAATGTGTCAGGTATTTTAAAAGAACACTAAATTTATCTTTAAAAATAGGCAAAATTCAAGCAGCTGTAACTTTGTTAAAAATGAACAAAATTTAAATTTAAAAAAAGGATTTTAAAGCTTGAAATCTCTACTTTTGAAAGTTTTTATCGTGGATTGAATAAGAAATGAGCATTTTGACTTTGATTGCTCATAACTTTCTTAAAAATCATCGTATTGCAATTCAAAAAACAGATTCTTAAAGCTGAAACTTTGCTTTATTGAACGGTATAATTGCCAAATTTTTTAAAATAACAAATAGACATGATACAAATGGATGAAAATAATGTAAATTATTTTTAAATGCAGAGTACTTAAAAGTACAAAAAAACAAAAAATAAATTTGTTTTATTTGTATCATGTCTACATGTTATTTAAAAAAATCTATTTTCTTAGAAATAATAGTCTGTAACACCTTTAGCTTTACAATCTGTACATACTGTTTGTAAGATATACTCTTTATAAGACTAGTTAGAAGAGGATGCGTAACACTACAAAATGCATGATATCAGTACAAAATTACCTTTTTCAAAAAAGGTAAAAAAAGGCGCCAAGTACACGCGTGGTTGTTACCTCGAAAAAAACCAAGTGGTAGTATCATTAATTTTAAATTTAAAAAAATATAAAATCTATTCTAACCTAGGTGGTAGTAGTTTTAATTTTTCTTAACAAAATTATTATATTACAAAGAATCATTTTAATCACAAAAAATTAAAGAGGTAACATTATAAAATAAAAATATTTAATTAAAATAAAATAAATAAATTTTTCTTGTAAAAAACTGGGCGCTGCTTTTTTAAAGTCAATCCAGACAAATTTGCATAGCGCATAAACATAAGCGTAAGAAATTGATTGGTTTATATATATGTGCAAAAGGAAATAGACCAATCCATCTCTTTATGCATATGCTTATGCACCTATGCAAGTTTGTCTGGATACACCTTAAAAAAGTAGCGCCAAGTTTTTTACAAGAAAAATTTATTTATTTTATTTTAATTAAATATTTGGTAATTATTCAGTTTACACCCCTCACCTCCGATTTTGATGAACTTAGGCTTATTCGACGCGTTTTTGCACGAAACGAACGAATCTGGCAGAAAAAAGTGTCGCTCTGCCCCGCGACGCGAGATATTAACAGTTAAAGTTGACAGGAATCAGGTTATGATTCCCGTCATACCGACGAGATGTAGCGACTGGTAGCGACATAAACATGCCCCGCGGGGGCATATGCGCATGCTCAGTGGCTGCACGCGCATGCTCCGTAGCCACACGCAGTTGAATGCACGAATTTTGAAATTAGCGAACTTAAACAAATGAAGCACAACAATGTTATTGTTAGACACGCGACACGTAATCGCACGCTTGACGCCACGCAACCATGTTGGGCTTGTTAGAGTGGGTATCTAACATATTCCCAAGAAAAGTTAGTAGATTTTTTAATCCAGCATGGTGTTTTGGCAGCTACAATTAAGTGTAGTAAATGTGGCAGTGATATTAATATCAATAAAGAGACATTAATGTATCGATGTAGAAAACGGTACTATGTAAAAAATATACACAAGAAACGTGTCTCGATGCAGTGCGATTTTGACAAAAGTGCCAAAGCAGGTACTTGGTTCGGCAAAAGTCATCTTGACGTGGCAACAATATGCAAAATTGTTGCATGTTTTTTGATGTTGCGACATCCACGTCAAGATGACACTCTGGCTGAAACTGGCGTGTCGTCGGCCACGATTGTAGATTGGTTTAATTTTTGCCGAGAGGTAATTATATTTTAACATATCTTCATAAATACACACACACACACAAAATGTATAAAACAAAATATTAATAATATTATTTCTTCTTACAGGTCTGTGTGTTCTGGGCTGAAAAACATAGTGAGAAACTTGGTGGCCCAGGATGCACAGTAGAAATCGATAAAGCAAAAATTGGAAAAAGAAAATACAATTGTGGTCGGCTCGTAAAAGGTCAATGGATTTTCGGAGGATATGAGCGAGGCACAAAGAAGATTTTCATCGTGCCAGTACAGGATCGAACTGAAGAGACACTTCTGGCGTGTATCAAAGAGTGGATATTGCCAGGCACCACCATCATGTCAGATTGTTGGAAGTCCTATAATTGTTTAAACAATGAAGGCTTCCAACATCTGACGGTAAACCACTCATACAATTTCGTCGATCCTGAAACTGGTGAGAACTTTTTGCCATAGTTAACTATATTATTACTGTTTATTTGTATATTGTTCTAATCTAATCTGTTTAAATCTACAGGCGCGAATACGCAGAGTATAGAGCGTGTTTGGAGAGAAGTTCGCAGTAATATCCCAAGGTATGGAACCAGGGAGGATCACGTCCTTGGATATTTGAGCGAATATCTCTTCAAACGCGCCTATAGCCGCTTGGAGCGTATAGAAAACTTCTTTGATGTCATCGCCGAAATATATCCTCCGACATTCACCTCTGAGGACCAGCCAGGGACATCCAGAGATCAAGAACCAAGTACCAGCACTGCTTGAACACACGTTTCTTGTGTACATTTTTTACATAGTACCGTTTTCTACATCGGTACATTAATATCTCTATCGATATTAATATCATTGCTACATTTACTACACTTAATTGTAGCTGCCAAAATATCATACTGAATTAATAAATGTACTAACTTTTCCTGACAATATGTTATTTAAATTCTATCACCTAACATCCTTGGGTGGTGTAGCGATCATGAGCACACACACATGTGTGTATATCCTGCTTTATAGAAGTTGTGATTTTCGTTAAAGCAGGGCACACACACATGTGTGTATATCCTGCTTTATAGAAGTTGTGATTTTTGTTAAAGCAGGGCACACACACACGTGTGTATGCTCTGCTTTATAGAAGTTATGATTTTCGTTAAAGCAGGGCATATACACGTGTGTGTGTGTGTGCCCAGTACATGCGTGGGCGGGGAAATTTTGCTCCCCTGCACCCCCCTCCCCATGCATGTACTTTATAATTTCGCTTTACAACTTAGCATGTACTTTAAGTTGTAAAGCGAGTTCCACGCTGCCTACCGGCGGGGTGGGTGCGGGGGAGGGGGGGCCGAAGGCCCGCCCCTCGCACCCCCCCGTTGTGTGTGTGTGTGTGTGTGTGTGTCCACGCGAAACGAGGTGCCACATGGGTTCATGACGCGCTTTACAACTTAAAGTACATGCTAAGTTGTAAAGCGAAATTATAAAGTACATGCATGGAAAGGGGGGTGCAGGGGAGCAAAATCCCTTCGCCCACGCATGTACTTAAACGAGCTTGTAAAGCGCGTCATGAACCCATGTGGCACCTCGTTTCGCGTGGACACACACACACACACACACAACGGGGGGGTGCGAGGGGCGGGCCTTCGGCCCCCCCTCCCCCGCACCCACCCGCCGGCAGGCAGCGTGGAACTCGCTTTACAACTTAAAGTACATGCTAAGTTGTAAAGCGAAATTATAAAGTACATGCATGAGGAGGGGGGTGCAGGGGAGCAAAATCCCCCCGCCCACGCATGTACTTAAACGAGCTTGTAAAGCGCGTCATGAACCCATGTGGCACCTCGTTTCGCGTGGACACACACACACACACAGACGTGTGTATGCCCTGCTTTATAGAAGTTGTAATTTTCGTTAAAGCAGGGCACACACACGTGTGTATATGCCCTGCTTTATAGAAGTTGTGATTTTTACATAGAAGTAGCCTGCGGCGGAACCCCTTCCCCCGCATAATAAAACTAAACAAACTCCCAGCGTGATACCTAACTACTTGAATCAAGACGCTTGGTTATTCCGCACGATTGACCAGTCAATAGTCATCATATTTAAAATTGGCGCACTTTTGCATGCGCGTGCGGCCACTGAGCATGCGCGTGCGGCCACTGAGCATGCGTATGTGGCCGCAGGGCATGTTCAGTGTTGCTACATCTCGTCGGTATGACGGGAATCATAACCTGATTTCTGTCAACTTTAACTGTTAATATCTCGCTTCGCGTGGCAGAGCGACACTTTTTTCTGCCAGATTCGGTCGTTTTGAGCAAAAACGCGTCGATTAAGCCTAAGTTCATCAAAATCGGAGGTGAGGGGTGTAAACTGAATAATTACCAAATATTTTTATTTTATAATGTTACCTCCTTAATTTTTTGTGATTAAAATGATTCTTTGTAATATTATAATTTTATCAAGAAGAATTAAAACTACTACCACTTGGGTTGATAGAAAGACCCTTATTAGGAATACAAAGATACATACCACTTGGGTTAAGTTAGGTAACACAATTTTGTTTTATTTTTTAAGAGCCCATACAGCACAAAATATTTTTTCAATATTTTTAAAATATTTTTTAGGAAGATTAAAATAATTTACAAAAATATTTTTAGAATGTTTCTATGTCCGCCAGATCATGTCAGGAAAATATTTTCTAAAATATTTTTAAAAGATTGCAAATAAATATATTCAGTAATATTTGTAAAATATTTTTAAAATATTGCTTTAAAAAATAAAATATGTTTAAAAGGGCATACAAATATTTCAAAAATATTTTTGTAATATTCCTAAAATATTTCTAAAAAAAATTAAAATTAATTTGTAAAATTTTTTAAAAATATTTTAAAAATATTGTAAAATAAAGAATACAAAATTTAATTGTACTTATTTTTATTTATTATATGATACATAGAATCTTATGTTTTAATCTACAGAAAATACAAAAACTGTACAAAATAACAATAAAATCTTTTTTTTTAATAACAGAAACTAAAAAATATATAACATTTGTGTGTGTTCTTAATATAATCAAATATAATACATTCAAATATAATGAAGTTTCTTTTTTCTGCTTTTTTTAAAAAGAGGAATCTTCTCTTTAAACTTTTAAACAAATAATTAATCCATACAGATTGTTATAAATCTTTAAGCATTTTTTTAAAGTGGGAAAAAACCACTTAATCAAGGTATATGCGGAATAAATGCCAGGCTGGAATTTTTCGCTATATCACTCGCACGGAACCATGTCCCATCTCAAAAACAAGCTTTTAATATTAAGCTAGAGTATCTTCTTCCTCATCGTTTTCGTCAAATTCCATGTTGAGAGTAACAGCTGATTTTGTCCTAGTACAAAAAATATAATGTTTGCTTAGCTCAAAAACAAAAAAATGTTTGAATATCTTTGATTTTTATTGCTAACTTACTGTAATCTCTCCTTTGATAGTCTGGTCTTAGAACTGTCCAACCATTTCGAAATGGAAGAAATAATTTCCGCGTCGGTAACGCTTGGATAAGAAAACTGTGCTGCTTCTATTACAAAAGAAAACTATATTATTAAAAATATTAAATATAATTACATTTTTTATATCTTAAATTTACGGCTCCTGAGCTCTCCACGGCCAAGTTGAATATTGTGACATCAGAGGCAAGAAATGATACGCTGATAATTTTTGCGTGCCATTTATAAATAACAAAATATTTGGATAAAACAATATTTCAAATCGCTTTAGCACATTCATAAAACTGCCCAAAAACTATTTTTTTCTCTCGACAGTTAATAAACACCCGTAAAATAAATATGATATAAAATGCAATATAATGAATAAATGTCATATTATTCGCATATATTATAAGTATGCTAAAGCGATTTGAAGTGTTCTTTTATCTAAATATCTTTTTATTTGCAAATGGCATACAAGAATTCTTGGCGTGTAATTTCTCGCCTCTAATGTCACGATCTAACATGGCTGCGGCAAGTATCCAGGAGTCTTACATACTATGGATGCAAGTATTCAATTTGGTACAATAAAATTTCTTTTTGCCCTTTTGGCCTTTATAGCTAAATTCTACCGCAACAGTGTTTGTGATACATGTATTCATTATGTTCCATATAAGATTATGACTACTATAGCCACCTTTAGATATAAAATACTGTATCTGAAAATGTTTAATATTTATGTTAAATTGTATGTAAAGTTAACACAAAACATTATAAATTGTTATTTTTCAATTTCTAACGTAACACATAAAGGAGATCAGCTTCATATGTACAGGGTGTATCAAGACGATACAGAGCGGTACGGCGGGTTGCCCATTCGAGCAGGCGCGCATGGTCGTTCACAATTGCGTTGACTTCGGTGCATCACCTATAATCACTCGCATATCTTTTTTACAATAAAATGAACTTTTTAGCGCCCGAAGTTGCAATACAATTGTGACGGATTTCCGTAGCAGTAACGTTAAAACAGAAGTCGAGATGACAATACAGGTTATAAAATAAATTTTATTAAGAAAACGAAAGACATCTTCTCTCTTACGAAAAAAGCTCGTACCATAGACCATCATAATCATTATATATTATAATTTTATTACTTAAATTATTTTTTGCACACAATGTTTATGCACAGGACAAAAGTCAGCAATTAGCATATGTGTGCAAATTTAAATTATAAGTTGGCTAATAAATTTCATTCAATGTAAGTTTAAATAATGGCAGAAATCACCATTAACAAATCTTACAATATTCATTTTGTTTAATTAATAAATAATTTATCATTAAATTGATAATCAATTTAATATATCAATACTAATGAGCATTATATAATTCTTTATATAAATGATGCTGCTGCATCTTAAAAATCTTAATCTTAATCTCATAAACAAGAGGTTTATTAGTATAAAATATACATTTTAAATATGATGCTAATGAATAGTTTATATAAGGCAAATTATCATAATATTTAATGAATACTTTTCAGTAATAAATTTCTTGTAGATTTATATGAGATTCAGTAGCATTATTTACATAAAGATGCTTATTAGCATCAGTATATTGAATTAATTATTAATGTTAATGATAAAATATTAATATTCTGAAATAAATGTTGTTAGACATAAGATCCGCTGATAATCGTTTTTATCGTTATAAATAACGATGGAAACGGTTATCAGCGGATCTTGTGCCTAATAACATTTATTTCAGATTATTTATATATATATATATATATATATATATATATATATATCGTATATATATAATTTATATTAATTTTTGTATGAAATATTTCGTTCCGTGCAAAATAAAATAATTGAAATAATAAAATAATAATGTATAATAACTATGATCGACTATGATCCAGCTTTCTTGGTAAGAGAAAAATAAGGCATCCCTCGTTTGTCACGTTTACTTTATAAAATGTATTTTCATACCTTGTCACTTTGGCTTCTGTTTTAACCGATCAATGTTGAAGTCTATTAAAATTGAATGTTTCGCATAATTTAAGTGAATGTCTCGTATGTCTGATGGAAATTTGTCGAAAGCGCAGAGATTAAACAAAAATCATCAGTAATCAGTAATATAAATATTAAGATATAAACTCGTTTTTACAAGGTGGCAGTGTCTCATAAACCTGATCTCGTATGTAACCCCATACAAAAAAATCCATAGGTGTTAGAGGTCAGGAGAGCGTGGGGGCCATTCATGCAGAGTGCTATGGATGCCTATCCATCTGTTAGGAAATCTTTGATTTAGTATATTACGAGCGAGAAGGGATGTATGAGCAGGATGGCCATCTTGTTGAAAGATAATATTTGGTAATACAGCCAATGGAACATCTTCTAATAAATTAGGTAATGTTTCCTCCAGGAAAGCGGAATAAACTTCTGCTGTGACGTTAATATTTTCCGGAAAGAAATACGGCCCGATAACTTGATTATCTAAAATTCCCATCCAGACATTAATATGGAATTGGCCCTGGATGTGTGTTTCCTTTCGGCAATGAGGATTTTCCTCCGCATAATGATGTTCATTATGTCTGTTTATGTCTGATAATGGAGCGTATTAATTGTTATTAATTTTTTATTAACCATTTATTCTCTAGCGGTCGACAGCAAAGAGCGATTTTCTCCAAATTTTTAGGGAATCACGTTCTTGCGATAACAAAACGATTCAGCAAGTATTTGCGACAAGACGAGAGAATTGTTCTTTGCTATCGGTCGCTGCAGAATAAATTATTAATAAAAATATAATAACAATTAAAGGAAACCGCGTCTTGTCGTAGATACTTGCTGAATTGTTTTGTTATCACAAGAACGTAATTCCCTAAAAATTTGGAGAAAATCGCTCTTTGCTGTCGACCGCTAGAGAATAAATGGTTAATAAAAAATTAATAACAATTAATACGCTCCATTATCAGACATAAACAGACATAATGAACATCATTATGCGGAGGAAAATCCTCATTGCCGAAAGGAAACACACATCCAGGGCCAATTCCATATTAATGTCTGGATGGGAATTTTAGATAATCAAGTTATCGGGCCGTATTTCTTTCCGGAAAATATTAACGTCACAGCAGAAGTTTATTCCGCTTTCCTGGAGGAAACATTACCTAATTTATTAGAAGATGTTCCATTGGCTGTATTACCAAATATTATCTTTCAACAAGATGGCCATCCTGCTCATACATCCCTTCTCGCTCGTAATATACTAAATCAAAGATTTCCTAACAGATGGATAGGCATCCATAGCACTCTGCATGAATGGCCCCCACGCTCTCCTGACCTCTAACACCTATGGATTTTTTTGTATGGGGTTACATACGAGATCAGGTTTATGAGACACTGCCACCTTGTAAAAACGAGTTTATATCTTAATATTTATATTACTGATTACTGATGATTTTTGTTTAATCTCTGCGCTTTCGACAAATTTCCATCAGACATACGAGACATTCACTTAAATTATGCGAAACATTCAATTTTAATAGACTTCAACATTGATCGGTTAAAACAGAAGCCAAAGTGACAAGGTATGAAAATACATTTTATAAAGTAAACGTGACAAACGAGGGATGCCTTATTTTTCTCTTACCAAGAAAGCTGGATCATAGTCGATCATAGTTATTATACATTATTATTTTATTATTTCAATTATTTTATTTTGCACGGAACGAAATATTTCATACAAAAATTAATATAAATTATATATATACGATATATATATATATATATATATATATATATAAATAATCTGAAATAAATGTTATTAGGCACAAGATCCGCTGATAACCGTTTCCATCGTTATTTATAACGATAAAAACGATTATCAGCGGATCTTATGTCTAACAACATTTATTTCAGAATATTAATATTTTATCATTAACATTAATAATTAATTCAATATACTGATGCTAATAAGCATCTTTATGTAAATAATGCTACTGAATCTCATATAAATCTACAAGAAATTTATTACTGAAAAGTATTCATTAAATATTATGATAATTTGCCTTATATAAACTATTCATTAGCATCATATTTAAAATGTATATTTTATACTAATAAACCTCTTGTTTATGAGATTAAGATTAAGATTTTTAAGATGCAGCAGCATCATTTATATAAAGAATTATATAATGCTCATTAGTATTGATATATTAAATTGATTATCAATTTAATGATAAATTATTTATTAATTAAACAAAATGAATATTGTAAGATTTGTTAATGGTGATTTCTGCCATTATTTAAACTTACATTGAATGAAATTTATTAGCCAACTTATAATTTAAATTTGCACACATATGCTAATTGCTGACTTTTGTCCTGTGCATAAACATTGTGTGCAAAAAATAATTTAAGTAATAAAATTATAATATATAATGATTATGATGGTCTATGGTACGAGCTTTTTTCGTAAGAGAGAAGATGTCTTTCGTTTTCTTAATAAAATTTATTTTATAACCTGTATTGTCATCTCGACTTCTGTTTTAACGTTACTGCTACGGAAATCCGTCACAATTGTATTGCAACTTCGGGCGCTAAAAAGTTCATTTTATTGTAAAAAAGATATGCGAGTGATTATAGGTGATGCACCGAAGTCAACGCAATTGTGAACGACCATGCGCGCCTGCTCGAATGGGCAACCCGCCGTACCGCTCTGTATCGTCTTGATACACCCTGTATATAGCATTCAAAGATATATAGGACACCTAATTTCGTTCCAAGGTCAAAAATATTTTTTTTATACGCCTGTGTTATTAGTAATATGAATTTATTGAAATACTTACTACTTGGCTGAAGAAACTTTTGTTATTCAATCTTATCTCCAGATCCGTCAAATTTTCGAACTTTTTAATAGGAAATAGTTTTGATAACTCTTCGCTGAAGTGTAACTGTGATTGAGGTATTTTTACATGAGAATCTCTCTCCATAGCAGTCAGTCTTGCCATTATCGTTTCATTTTGTAGCTCAATATTGTTTATTTTGTAAAGCATTTTTGTCTGCAGTTCTGAAACAATTCATTTATTACATTAATAATAAAATTACATTTTTATACGTGTTTTATTATAATATACTAAAAATTACTATATACTGTGTGTAAATAATTATCAAGATATTGTAAGCTAAATATTGAAAAAATTATCAAGTTTTATCTCAAAAGGTATTAAGTAAATATAAAATGTTACAGACAAAAGTTGTTCAAATTAATTATTAGAAAAAGATAATACAATAAAAAATAAGGGTTTTATTTAAAAAATTTAACTTGAGCTCTCCTGGGCCCAACACGAGCCTCCGGATCCAAAATCTAATAAGATTTCGTTATTGGCCCCCTTTAAACCCTCTAACTTTTATCTAAAACATTTTTCTAATAAATCAATATTTTCTGAGATAATTGGCCGGAACTTTTGATATGCACCCCATAAATATTATAGTCTATAGATTACTTATAAATTGTCTCACATACCAATTGTATATTGATATGTATCAGAGTTTGTTTCCCATGTGATTCCATTACATGATTTATTGCTCGTTGATAATTCTGTGCTGCTTCTGGCTGCAACAGTTTTTTTTGTTCTAACATAAATTTAACATGTATAACATTCGTTTAAAAGTATCTATTTACAAAACTAATAGCAAATAAAAATTTAAAATTAAGATCTAGAATTGCAAGTTTAATTTTCTTGAGTTTAAAAGTACAAAACATTGGCATAATAACATTGATTTTTTTATGATTACAGCACCTTTACTCTGTACATGGCAAATGATAAATGTTGATATGTATTTAACATATTTTTTTCTGTCTAACATAAAATTGCTTACTATTGCGTTACTGTAGCTAACATTAATACTAATCAAGAAAATTTATTTTTATGCAACATTACAACTTTAATGTTCAATATCTTTCCAGTGTCCAGAGAATAATATGTCACTGATTCTGTCCTCAGTTGCTTCTGTAACTACATTGTAGTCAATATTTGTTGCTATTCTATGGAATATCCTATCAATTACTTGTTTCAATAATTAAAAGCATAACATAAATTGTATAGTAACTACCTTAAATCAAGTGCAATAAAATATAAAGTAAAATAAATGAAATTATTTTCTAAAAATACGAACTTTAAACCAAAAAAGATGGAATTGCCATAATCACAATTCAGCAGATAGACGAGGTAATTGTCTTAAACTACTTATTTGATATTTGTAAATATTTAGTTACCTCTTTTGTTGACGAAAGAATGTCTACAAAATTTCCCAGTTATATCTTTCAATGGTTCTAGTAATGATTGGCCAGATTTACTTTTATTTTTGGATTTATCAGTCTCGTTATATTCATCATTACCAGAATCTGACAGATCTGCTTGCACTTCAATATCCGATGCCATACTGGATTCTCTTTTCTCCGTTAGATCTAAAACAAAATTGTTATTTTCTACATTTATGTTAAATGAAGTAAATGTATGAATAACCACAATATTATGTTTTAATAAAAAAAAAACGAAAAAAGAACAAAATTTACAAATATAACAGTTTATATGCGTATAACAGCCAAGATGTAATAGAAAAGTGCATAATTATTATTATAGACTTGCTTAATAATAAATAAATAAATACATACATACATTAATAATAACAAAATAAATACAATAAAGAATCAACGTAATTGTACTAGCTGTTATTTTAATCATACATATTATAAGTTACCTTTCTTATCAACTATGATACGTTTCGGAAATGTGACTTTTTTATTTTCAATTATTTTAACTTTTGACTTAGTTGATTGAGATACAGCTTCTGCAGTTGTTGACAAGGTAGATGGCTGTTGTGGATATGGTATATCAATTTTTTTTTTCACTGGTTGAGATTGTTCATTATTGTCATTGTAATATATATCAGTTTCAGGATATTTATTATGTCTTTGATGTCGAGTTCGTTTCATTTTATCCACATCGCTTACGTCCGAAATTTCATCTATATATTTCAATTTTTCTTGGGCATCCTCGTAAGTATCTGGAAGACAATTATTCCATGAGATACAAAACACTATTAAAAATAATTTAAAATGACATTACATTTATTTTTAAAAGAAGCAAACATCTAATAGCATTAAAAGCAAAAATTTAATTATGAATCAAAACCTTAAATAATTGTTGAAAACAATACATTATGTATTTTTACGGTTAACAATAATAACAAGTTTAGAAATATTTCTACTGTTTAAGCAAAGATTTTTTTACAAAGACAATAGATCAAAATTCGTACTGAACTGGTTACTTGGTGTAGAAAAATTATAAGCCTGTACAGAATTGTTAAAATTTCTTGAGTTAACACTTTAATAGCAACAGTTGTTATTTGTAAATATTTTCTGACTGACCTGCCGTTTTGATGACGTCAAGAACACAATATTCGTACCATTGCTCTGTCGGGGCTAATAATTTCTTTTTTGCTTTAATAATCTTATTCGAGTCTTTTGAAGAGAACGGAGGCCACTTCGAAACCATTTTGTCCTTATTTAGCCATATCGTCGGTATGACATCAAGTCCCTCTTCAAATTGTACTATAGAGAACATTTTCTAACATGCAGGTAAACAAATTATTATATTGTAATTAACATTTCACAAAGCTTAATAAAAGTCATTATAAGAAGCTTAATAAAAGTCTCTCACTATAAGAATTTTTTTATCTTGAAAACCAATCAAATAAATAAGTTTTTTATGAAAAAATTAGTTTTTACTTTTAAGAGCTACGACAACGGAAGTATTCGATATTCGGTCTAAGCTAGATCTTGGTAGCTTAATAATATTTTTAAGTGAAATTAAAAATGGCTATTTTTCTAACTAATTTAATCCATTTAATTCTTATCGGTCTTATTTCACTTATTGGAAATATTCAAATTTTATACATCTTTTTGTTGAAAAAAAAAACATCACTTTAGATCTTAATAAAATTGGTCCATTGTAACATCAGTCACATCTTTATGTCGACTTTTCAGTTTACTACGTAAAAAAGAAGAAACAAAAGCAGCAAAAATATCTTACAATTTCTAAAAATTCCTTCTGACTTCCCTAATGAACTTACAATTTAGAAATCTTTTTCTGTTTCTTTCGTTTATAACTTTATTGAAATAAAATATGGCACTTTTTTGATAAATAAAAAAAATTGTTTCAATTTACAATATATTTATTATCATAACTCCTAAACATGAATGTTAACAACACATGAAAAAGTGCAACAAAAATTATTTAAAAAATTTAAGAATGTAAAATCGAACAGCTTGCAAATCTCAATAATATAATTTATGTATGTATTAAGGATTTTATTAAATAAATAGAGAAGTCCACATTGTAATGTACAATAACAAAAATTAATAAAAAATTGTTGACATCTCATTATATGTTTTATATTTACTAAAAATTAGCAACATTTTGTGTATGAATAATAGGAAATATAATTATATAACTGCGATAAAGCATTTTATACATTTTGCAGAATATGTCTTCATATACCCATGCTTCAACCGGTTTATAATTAGAATCAGTAACAATTTTAATATTAATAAATGTTGAAGAGCATGGTTTTGTATATAGTTGTTTATTTTTCTCTTCCAATTGTTTGCCTATTATATATAATTTATTTTGGGATATAGCAAAGTTACAAATTTCAACAATAATCCCATTTGTAAGTTGTACGCAATTATTTCGATCGTCAGTAGAATTTAGGACTAAATTATTAGTTTGTAATATCTTATATTGAAACTCATAATGCAAATCATAAGTTACTGGGCCTGTATTATGAGCTTGCTTTAAATAAACATTATCTATGTAACGAATTTTATTACATTTTTTAAAGTTATCTTGTGCCTTATCTTGTATGTATTGATGGCTTATATAATCTAATTCAGAAATTCTTCTAGCAATCTGCTGAAGTGGTTTCTCTCCTTTTCTAAGTAAACATTTTAGCGATTTCAGATAATTTTCGAAGACAAATGCACTGAAGGTCTCTAATGCCCCGAATTTTTGTACATCTGCCGACAGATGCAACAGATTATGAATGTTAAACGTTACATATCTTTTTCCGTAAATAGTTTCAAAACATTGTACAAAATGTTGTAGAAGTTCCCCTGCGTAAATGACGTTATTTGATTCTTTTATTAGGCTGGAATTTGCAAGTATTGTCACAGCCACATGCAAAGTTAAAAAATTATCATATAAATCGTCTTTTAATATATTTTGTAGCACTAAAGGACCCCAATACAATAAAAATTGTCTGAATTCCGTGGCTTTCCATTTCCTCCACTCTTTCAAATGTCTAGGGCATCTAGCAAATTCTGTAGGCTTGTATTTTTTTAAATTCAGCAACCTATTAGAAATTTGATCGATTTCATTTGCTGATAATCTAATACCAAGAGGACCTGATAACCACAGCCGTATTAATGTACGCATCACACCCAGATAAACTAAGTGCATGGGGTCTAACACAACATTTGATACTAAACCTACAAAAGGTAATTTATTTAGTATCGTTTCTCCACGTTGGTAATCATCTATGTAAGCTAATTGTTTGAATTCGTCATCTGTTCTTAAATGACCAATTGATCCGGGAAAGCATACTGTGCCATCAATGCATTCACCTTCGATTTTACATTTAGTGCAACTATTATAACCACTGTGATACTTAACCCTTAAATGCCACCCGGGGTCCAGCGGACCCCAGACCCTTTAGAATGATATATTTTCAAATGTTCCCGCCAAATATGGAGCTCATATTTATTTATTTATTATTTTTTATTTTTTTGATTTTGGAGCCAACATTTTAACTGTTGGCGATCTTAATTTTTTATACTATGTTAAAATTGAAATTTTAACAATATAAGCATTTTATTCTCTTTTCTAAGCCTTGAACAACATTGAAAATAATTTTCATAACTAAATATAAAAAAATCAATAAGTAAGGAGACATTTTTCATGCTGGGGTCTTTTAGACCCCATGTGTCATTTACGAGATTCTTGAGAGGTGTGGCATTTAAGGGTTAACATTCAGAATGTAAGACTTAGCTGGAGAATCACATACAAATGCAACAATTCTAATAACGTAAGTCTTATTATTGTAATAAAATCCGTTGTTAATTAATGTCACGGCTTCTTTGACAAAACACTGTAGATATTCATTACAATTTTCAGGCTTTCCTACTCCGCAATAAATTCCAATAGGATGTACAATGTTTAACATAGAGTCAGAGCATAAAATAGGCCACAGACTTTTACTTGTGGATTCTCCTACAGGGGCTCCATCAATATTTATTGTTAAATGTAAAATATCAAAGGTGAAAGGCTGCATCTTAAGACGTTGTTCAATAATTTTTTGTACTGCAATGGTTAACCCAAAATGACAATAATGCCCATGTCCCATAACAACAATATCAGTAGATCGTGGAGTACACAATAAAGTACGAGCATCCATAGGCAAAGTAACATTTGGAATTTCATTCAGAATACGTAACAAAGAGGATACAGCATTTAATGGTATTTTAAATTGTTGAGTCCAAATGCATAGTTTTTGTTGTAATTTCTCTTTTCGCTGTTCTGAAGTACATTCAAATAAACTACTTGTTTCATCGTCCACAATAACTTCTTCATCTTCAACTACGACATATTCGTTATTATCATCATCATCCCGAATTTCTACGTCCAATTCAAACTCATTCTCACTGAATTGTTCAATATCTGAGGTATAAGTTACATTAGTAATATCCAATAAATCATCAACATAATCGACATTGTCATTTGGCGATAAAGAATTTGAAGGATCTGTGAGCTGTACATTATTGTCACAGACTTGAGCACCATTACAATATGTATTAGCATTCGTAGAAGATTCGGCAAGATTATCTTCACTAAAAATTCGGCTATGAATTTCGTTCAAGTCACTTAATGTTTGCTGACTAATTATACGACGCTTGTGCCTTTCACTATATACGTCCACAGTCTTTTTTCGTTCATTAAACATTGTTGACAGAAAACTAAACAAATTACAAAGGAAGCGAGATAATAAGACTATATATTCAATGTAACAACGTAATTGTATAGTTGCTAGCGAAAAATGAAACAATATGAGACGTTCTCTTACTTTTCAAAAATCATGCGCATTCTATATATAATAGTTGAAAAATAATACTAAACCTAGAATGGATTGAAACGACATCCGGTAAGGACACAAAAAGAAACAAAGGTAACAAAAGGAAAAAGGCAAAAACAAGCAAAACAGAAATTGTTAAACAATTAAATTGAATATCTTACCTTTCACTATAAACTCGTCTTTTTCTTCTTTTTTTGGTATGGTCTTCTTTTCACGTTGGAGAAAAAAAAAAGGTAAACTGAGGCAAGAAGTTCAGCTGAAACAAACAAGCCTTATATTATTACATAAAAACGCGTGTACTTAAAGGTTATAACCTAGAGAGCGTACTTAAAAGTTAACCTAACGTACAGATTGAAATAATATCCGAGTCTCGACTGAGTGCTCTCAGGTGTCCCCGACCTCCTGCCAAAACGAACTCCCGACGGCTCGGTTGCGCGGAGTTGAGCACGCTCGGCTTCGCCGCGAGAGCTCTCGCTACCGTAGCCACAGGACTCCGCAATTTCTCCGTGTCGCAGATCGCGTTCCTGCCCGAGTTTAGAATACTTCTCGTTATATCGCCCGAGTGTGCATGCACTACCGAATCGTTGTAATATACCGCGTTCCGTTCGTCCGTCCTACCGCCCGAGTGCACCAGCACTACCGATCGTTGTAATATATACCACGTTCCGTTCGTCCATCCTACCGCCCGAGTGTACAGGCACTACCGCATCGTTGTAATATACCGCGTTCCGTTCGTAAGGACACAAAAAAAACAAAGATAACGAAAGGAAGAAAACCAATAATAAGCAAAACCGAAATTAAAAATGAATAAATTAAATATCTTACCTTTCACTAAACTCGTCTCTTTCTTCTTTCAGTTGAGATCGAGAATTCGAATTCCGAGACTGACTGCGCACAGAGACCAGAGACAAAGTCGCACGTACATATATACAGCCAGATCGAATGCTTTTGCTCGAATGATCGCTGCCTGCGCTGCCAGCTGGCTGCCAGTGCTGCACTGCTGCCACGCCCCACGCCCCACGCTTGCCACTGCTGCCAGTGTTGCCAGCAGCCATGAACCAGAGGATCGATCATGTATCTTTTCCCCTAGGACGGAACGTGAAAAATGAAAAGTTTATCTCTTTCTATTCAACACCAATAGAAAGAGATAGTTACATGAAACTTCTCACTTTTCACGTTTCCGCTCTAGGGAAAAAGTTACATGATCGCTACCCAGGCTGCGTGCTGCGTGTGCTGCCAGGCCAGCATGTGTGCTACCCCCTCCACACTCCGCGAGAGAACTTAGAAAATTTTTGCTCGGGCGGCGCCGGAGATAACGACGGCGGCGCGAAAGCCACACCGCAAGGACTTAGAAAATTTAAAATAATATTTTTTAAATATTTTGGAACAAGATAATAAAACAATATATATATATATATTTAAATTAATATTTTAAAAATATATTTCAAATATTTCAGAAAATATTATCTGGATGGTAAAGAAAAACATTTTAAAAAATATTTCTAAAAGATTCTTAAAATATTCTTAAAAATGTTACCACAAAACGTTTTCAAACCATTTTAAAATATTCCTAAAATCATTTTAAAATGTTTCTTGCAATATTTTTATAGAAATATTTATACATATTTTTTGAAAATATTTTGTGCTGTATGGGAGTAGTTGCACTACAATTATTTTTCAAAGCAATATATATATTCTCTTTGTAGTTGGCGTAATTTAAAGATTTCATATATTTTTTTGAAATAACATATCACTTAGGTTGAGTTTGGTAACGCAATTTTGTGATATAATAATAATTTTGTTAAGGTGTATATGTATATATATACCTATATATATTCTCTCTTTGTAATTGGCGCAGTATTAAAAGATTTCACATATTTTTTTTAAATAAATACCACTTGTTATTTAAGTTTTTTTAGGTAGATATCACTTGGATTGAATAAAGTAACAATTTTGTAATATAATAATTTTGTTAAGAAAAATTAAAGCTACTACCACCTAGGTTAGAATAGATTTTATATTTTTTTTAATTTAAAATTAATGATATTACCACTTGGTTTTTTTCGAGGTAACAACCACGCGTGTACTTGGCGCCTTTTTTTATCTTTTTTGAAAAAGGTAAATTTGTACTGATTAAATAAACCCCAGCAGTAACTAAAGTTGAAGAATGAACTAGCGCTGAAACTGGTGTTGGAGCTGCTATTGCCATGGGTAATCACGTAGAAAAAGGAATTTGAGCTCTTTTTCTAATTGCAGCTAATAATATTATGAATATTAATAATTTATCCTCCCTTAACATTCAATAATTTCACCTCCCTTTTATTAACAATAACCCAATCCTTATCAACAACCCCACATCACCCACTCGATTACATAAAACAGTAACTATTCCTGAATTATGAGATATAAAATTTTGATAGTAAATTACTAAACAATAAGAAACTAACCCCAATCCATCCCACCCAAATAAAATTCTAATAATCCTAGGAGAAATAATTATTAAAATCATAGATATAATAAACAAAATCACTAAATAAATAAAACGTTCAATAAATTTTTCCCTATATATATATATATATATATATATATATATATATATATATAACTATATACTATAATTATAGAAGAAATCAAAAAAATAAAGCTAATAAATAATAACGAAATTCAATCAATAAAAATAAAAATTTCTATATTTACAGAATTAACTCTTATTATTATCCACTCTATTATAACTACAAAATCTAGATAATTTATTAATAACCTTAATAGAAATAAAAATAAAAACATTAAAAATATTAAATAATAATAAACAAAAATATTTAAAATAACTTAAGATACTTTAAAATATAATTTTATAATTCCACAAATTAATGTTTTCTCTTAAACTACTTAAATACATAAATATTAATAAATTTATTAAAATTAAAATTAGAGGCATTATATGTAAAATTACAACCAAATATTCCTTTATCACACCTAAATTAAACTTAGTTTCTAAATATACACTCTCCCCATGCTGAACATAAGAAAATAAATATAATGAATAAGCTCTTCTAAAAAAACAAACTAATACTAAAAAAATTATTATCATTATATCTCAATTTAAAACTACCCCTAACATTAATATCTCTCTAAAAAATCCTAAAGAAAAAGGAAACAAAAAATTAATTACACATAACAAAAATCACAATATTCTTATCCTAGGAAATCCTCTTATCATTCCTTTATTTATAACTAATAATCGACTAAAAGTTCGCTCATAATACAAATTTACCATATAAAATAAACCGGATAAACATAACCCATGAGAAATCATCATAATATACCCCCTTAAAAATCCTAACTTAAATAAAGTTAATATCCTACATAATATTATATTTATATGAACAACAGAAGAATAAGCTACTAATCTTTTTATATCCACCTGAGTCATACACACTAACCTTATCAATATCCCCCCTACAATTCCAATTCTAATAATTAATCAATTAAACTTTAATCTCATCTTAATAAATATTTCTAAAAATCGAATTAACCCATATCTCCCTATTTTTAATAAAACTCCCGCCAAAATTATTGATCCATAAACAGGTGCCTCTACATGAGCCTTGGGAAGTCAAATATGTATTAAATAAATTGGCATTTTAATGTAAAAAGCTATGAAAATTATTAAAAATCCTCCAAATCTAAATATAACTCTTCTTATTAAAATTTTTATTAAAACAAATTTTAAGGTTATTCTACAAAAATAAAAATTAAAAATATAAACCAACAAGGGCGCAGAAATCAATAACATATAAACTATTAAATAATATGAAGATATTAACCGCTCAGGATTGCCCCCTCAATATACAATTAATATAAAAGTAGGGATTAATCTTACCTCAAACATAAAATAAAATATAAATAAATCCAATGACATAAAAAATAACATTAATACTAATAATAAATTAATAAAAACTATAATCTTAATTTCTCCCTCTTTTTGTAAACGTATCAACATTAACCCTACAATTCAAAAACTTATCATAAATTAATCACACAGAATAATAATCTATACCCAAATACTTAAAAACTATATTTAATAAAATCTGTTAAATTCATTGCGTAAAATATAAGATTTTGCAATCTATATAGACAATTATAATTTAATTATAATTGTTGTAACGAATCGTCACCGCGTTTCAACCAAGCATTCTTGGTCATTTTAAATTGATGTAATTTTAGATGCTTATAATATAAGCGGTAAACAGAGACTGATATTTAAAATACATCCTTACCTTTTCCTAACATTCTTACCTTTTTCCTTTGCCACACTTCTGCTTTCTCTTTCTCTCTCTCTCTCTCTCTCTCTCTCTCTCTCTCTCTCTCTCTCTCTCTCTCTCTCTCTCTCTCTCTCTCTCTCTCTCTCTCTCTCTCTCTCTCTCTCTCTCTCTCTCTCTCTCTTTCTTATTATTTCTCTCTCTCTCTGTCTCTCTGTCTCTCTCTCTAATATTATCTAATATAGGTAAGATTATCATTAAAAATTTTGCTAAATAGAAAGAAAAATTTGCACATTCAAGATTTTGCAATCTATATAGATAATATAGATAAGATTATCATAAAAAAAT
>NW_027250157.1:0-39867 GCF_030848795.1 Temnothorax nylanderi | reverse complement strand
GACACGATTGCGGGCATGTCACGCGGTCGTTTGCCCCCCCCCCCCCCGTCTCGAAGGCGCGTCGCTCTCGCTCGCGATACTTGGCGGCACCACCACCCTCTTGAGGATCACCCGCGGTGACCCACGCTGACGCACGATCGCCCTCGGGGAGAGCGGTCGCAAGGTTATAGGCAGAAATTACGATAGAAAAGAGGGCGGGTAAAGAGAGGAGAGGAGGTGGATAAATACAACATACTAATATAAGACTCTATTTAATATAGCGACAAAAAGGAAAAGATGCCGAGGGAGGGACAGAGGATGAAGGCTGAGTGGGCTAAGGAAATAGCGAAGGAACTAAGAGAGATAGGGCAAGGAATTATGGAGGAAATAAGACGAGAAGGAAAGGAAGTCAGGAAGGAATTGAAGGAGTTAAGAACACAGTTAGAAAGGGTGGAGAAGAAGCAGACTGAAGTGATTCAGATCAAGGAGAGCGAAGAGCGAAGAGAGGTGGAAAGGAAAGGAGCGGATGAGAGCAGCAGACGGAGACAGAAGAAGAGAGAGATAGAGAAGGTGAAGAAGAGCAGAAGAGGAACGGCGATGAAAGAGACGTCAGAAGAAGAGGGAGGAGAGAGCAGTGAAGAAGGATGGAGTGAAAAAGGATGGGGAAGAGATTGGTGGGAGGAAGTGGCAAGTGAGGAGGAAGGGAGAGGTGAAGGGAGGAGAAACTCCAGCGAGGAGGTAAAAAGAACGGAGGTCAGACGGGGAGACCAAAAGGTGAGGAAAAGGAAGGGATGGACCGAGAGTGAGGCGGAGAGAAGAGAGATGAGTGGGGAGGAGGACAGATGTATCCGAGAAGGACGCTCTACGGTAGATGCGATAAACCGCATCCGTTGCTTGGCATATCGTTTGACGTGGCCAATGCGTTTAACACCCTGCCCTGGTGGGTGATACGCCGGGCCCTGGAATATCACAGGGTCCCGCAATATCTGGTCGCCGTCATATTCGATTACCTCCGGGACAGGAGGCTCGTTTATACGGACCGAGAGGGCGTGCTGAGGGTAAAACTGGTAGTGCGGGGGGTTCCACAGGGGTCGGTTCTTGGCCCCCTACTGTGGAACCTAGGATATGATGCCGTGCTGCGCGTCGCCCTGCCCCCGGTTGGTTAAATGGTTTTGCGGATAATACATTCCTGGGGGTCGAGGGTGACGACTGGGAGTTGGCCCGGCGTAGGGCCAACGTCGCAATTGCCAGAGTGGTGGCCGCAATGAAGGAGATGGGCCTCAAGGTGGCTCCCCAGAAAACGCAGGCGGTCTACTTCTACGACCGTCGGCAGGGGAGACCGCCTGTGGTCCACGTAATGGTGGAGGAAGTCCGCGTCCCCGTGGGGGTCCAGATGAAAATCCTGGGCTTCTGGTTGGATGGTACCTGGAGCTTTGGCGAGCACTTCGCTCGCCTGGTTCCCAGAACTCTCGGCGTCGCGAATAGTCTCGCGAGGCTTATGCAGAACATGGGAGGGGCGAGCGGTCGTGCTCGCCGATTATATGTGGCGACTGTGCACGCCGTGGCACTCTATGGTGCCCCAATCTGGGTCACCGCGGCGGAGAGATCCACTCGCATTAGGGCGCTTCTGCGCCGAGCCCAGCGAGTGATTGCCCTAAGAGTGTCACGGTCATACCGCACAGTCTCACACGTGGCGGCGACAGCCCTGGCAGGAACCCCTCCAATTGAACTCGCAGCTTGACAATATGCCGAGGTGTATCGGCGCGTCGGTGAGCTGCGAGCCAGGGGGGGAGAAATCGTGCCCAGAGCTCGACAATTAATTAAACTCCAGGAAAAGGCGGTCCTCATACGTAGATGGCAAGATTACCTTGCCAGCCCGGCCAATATCACTTGGCTCAGAGGCCAGGAGGACCGTCGAAGCCATCCAACCCCACCTAGTGGAATTGCCGGATGGTCGGGGACGCGTGTTGACTTATCACGCGACGCAGGTGCTCACCGGACATGGATGTTCGGGGTGTACTTGTGTCGCATCGGGAAAGAGGCCACCACAAGGTGCTGGCATTGCGACGAGGAGAGGGACACGGCGCAGCACACGCTGGAGGATTGTCCAGCGTGCAGCGCCGTGTCCTTACGGATGAGATAGGCTTGGACCTCTCCCTCCCGGCTGTCGTGTCGGCGACAGTTGGGGGGGAGGAGAAATGGAAGGCATTCGTCTCCTTCTGCGGCAGTGTAATGTCGCAGAAGGAGGCGAGCGAGAGGATCAGGAGGGGGGAAGTACGCCCCCTCCGACCGACAGGGAAGAAGAGGAGGAAGAAGAATGGGCGCCGAGGCGACCACCAAGAGTGTCGCCGCCACCAGAAGAGTGGCAGCGACGACTACGACCTCGCAACGGTGCTCCCGGATACAGCCCTACGTAGGGCGTGATAGGACAACGGCGCGGGGGCGGGGAAGTCACCTCCCGACGGGGGTGTCATTCTCCCCTACCCCCGCCTCGGCTTCCCCCCACCTCCAAGGGGAGGGGGGAGAAAGCGTCATTTTTAGAAGGGGAATGGGGGGGCGGCGGCGCGGGGACGAGCCCTCTTGGGGACTTTTGTAGACAAGTAATGTCCACGAAGGAGGATGCTGAGAGGATCCGTCGCGGGGAAAGAGATCCCGATGACGCGGCGGACCTCTCTCAGCCATGATTACGGTAAATCTTTTGAAAAGATCCACCTTCCGATCGGCCATGTAGACCGACGGAAAAGTCGCTGCACTTTAGCAGCAAGAGAGGTGCAGTACCTCCGGACTCCCTCCCCCGACGGGGTGGGAGCTCGGAGGAAGAGAGGTCGGCATCCCGGCGGGGTTTCCGGGGTGTCGGCCAAACCTTCCATAAAACAACGGGAGGGGCGGAGGGGTGGGCGGTGTCCACACCCCTCCGCACAACTCGATCAATAGGCTCCTCTGGAGCCACAGAGCCCAGAAGGCTCGGAGGAGTGAACCAAAGCCAGGCTCAACGCTGGGGGCGCACCGGATGCAGCTGTATCATGTTCCCGGGCGACCCCCATAGGCGTAGGTTGGACACCCGTAGGGTTTTAGCCGGTAAAAATCCGGCACACCCCTCGTTCCTCTCCCCGGAGGGCGAGAGAGTTTTCCCCCCTGTTAAACGGGGGGCTATTGGGTAAACCGGGCCCAGGCCTGGGATCCCAATTATAGAAGATTTTCCTACGATAAAAAAGGAGGACAGAGGTAGCAGAGGAAAAAGAGAGGCTAGGAAAGACAAAAGAGGGAGGGAGGATAGAGATAAGGAGAAGGAACACGCTGCAGAGAGGAACAGATTATGGCGAAATGGCGGAAGTCAGAGAGGAGGAAGTAAGAAGAAGAGAAAGGAAAGAAAGAGAGGCGGAGCGAAAAGACGAAAAAGAGAAAAGGGAGAAAACCGAGAAGAGGAAAAGGAGCCTCATATGGAGGAGAGTAACAGGAGAAGGACCGAAGGAAAGAAAGAAGTTGGTAGAAACAATCATGGAAAGAGTGATGGAAAAAATAATTCCGATAAGAAGAATTGTGGAGGTGACAGGTGCGGACAAGAGGGAGGTACTGTTTATGGAGCTGGAAGAGGAAGACGACAAGGAAGACATAGGGTGCGTTCGGGAAGACGCTATAAACGAAAACGCTACCAAAACTGTTCATGGAGCCAATAGCGCGATAGCGATAGTAAGCTCTATGAACGGCACTAGCGTAGCGTTGGCATTATGGTGTTGCGTTTGCGTTTAGGTTAATTGACCTGGAGTCTGAAGTCCCACAACGCTTTTCGGTCATCGGTTTCCTCGTCTCTTCATACTCTTCTCCGCGAGACGGTCGATCGGTAGGGTTCTCGCGATCGTTGATCGTCGATCCGCCGATACGTTGCTTCGTTCCTCTCGCGTGGCATTCGTGTCCGTGTCGTCTCGTCTCGTCTCGCGATTCGCGTTGTATCGTCACCGTTCACCGTCGCTGTACGCTGTATCGCGTCGTGTCGTGTCATCTCGTCTCGTCGCACGGGCGCAATTTCGCCCGCTAAGCGCGATCAGCTTCGTTAACCGGGTGCAATCGTCGCACACTACCCCCCGCGGGTGTCTCGTTCTTCCCGAAGCTGAGGCAGCTGAGGAAATCGTCCGTGCGTTTAAGACGGCGCCACAAATGTGCTGTTTGTACAAAAGAAGCTATCGATGTGCTAGTCGAGGTAAGCTTAAATGTTAGATGTGTATTTGAATAGGGATGGAATATAAACGGTTTGACTTATAATCGAATATTGCATTTGTAAAAGGTTGAAAACACACGGATAGAGGCGATCGATCCCGAGCTGAGGCGGCAGCTGTATCTTACCACCGAGGACTTAAGATTCGCCGATTACGTAGTAAGGCACGTGTCCGAGCCTCGGAAGGATATTACCCCCGTATATACCGCGGAGAATCGCGTCGAGCACAAAACTCCAGTAGCAAACAATGGAAGCAAATCGAAGAGATTTGGTAACAATAATAGCACTGCAAATACGGGAGTTGGTAAATACGTCATCAAGTGACAGCGATAATGATAAACTTGAAATATTGGAAAAAATATTTAAAAAAAAGAAGAAAAGTGTCCAGAGTACAAAATTATGTTGAAACAGTAGTGCCAGGGTTGACAAGTTAAGATTTCAAAGCTCATTTTAGGTATCAATTATCGAAAAAAACAAAGTGGTAGTATTATACCTCCAAATAGCTTTACCCTGTACATACTGTTCATAAAAACCTCGAAAAAAAAGAAAGTAATAGTATTATACCTCGAAAAAACCTAAGTAACAAGTGGTAGACGTAATCTTTTTATCTCGAAAAATCTCGAAAAAATCTAAGCAGTAGTATCTTTATTACCAAAAAATTATAACCCAAGTGATACACATCACAAAATTATGTTACCTTATCAAAGAAGAGTCGCGCTTCAAGTGATCTATTACAATTACAAAAAAGAAATGATATCTCTTTAAATTACAGCGCCAATTACAGAAAGAACATATATATTGCCTCAATTATAATTGTTGCACTACTTTGAAAAATCTTTACATTGTGTCAATTAAAAAAGATGTATGATAACAATTTTATAAGATTAAAAAATTTTATTTAAATTTAACAAGGAAATACAAGATATTTAAATACAAAGTTTACATGTGTATTTTTTAGTGGTCACAAAGAATTACAGAGGTAACAGTACAAAATAAAAATATTTTATTAAAATATTTAATCCAACGAGGGAATACAAGGCATTTAAATACAAAGTTTATATATGTATTTTTCAATAAAATAAAAGATTTAATCACAAAGAATTACAGAGGTAACAGTACAAAATAAAAATATTTTATTAAAATACAGAAATTTTTCTTGTAAAAAAACTTGGCGCTGCTAGACCTCGACCTCGACCTAGACCTCGAAATTTTAAATAAATAAATGAACTTATCCTATACTTAATTATAAGCCGCATTATTCGCCGTCGTCACGCACACCCATATCACTCGCTCGCACATACACACCACGCTGATAATCATTTTGTTACTCCCGTCGCATTCTTCTCTGAATTATTTTGATTTATTGTTGTCCTTATTTATTTAAAATTTCGAGCACACGCACACGCATACGCACACGCACACGACCACGCACACGCACACGCACACGCACACGAACACGCACACGCACACGCACACGCACACGCACACGCACACGCACACATATGCGCCTTAGGGTAGCAGAAGAGAGAACAAGAGAAAAGTATCTTCGCGAACAATGGAGCTAGTCTCATGACGATGAGTCAAGTACAAGAGCGAGATCGCAATGACCGATATGCAAGTGGATTAACCTAGTCGCGAAACGTTCACCCGTTATACTGTTGAAGAACCGACCGCATAACATTCCGTCTTTTTCTAATTCCGCTGTGAATCGATTTTCCAGCTAACGTATATCTTATGTCTTCGCAAAGCGTAACTTTTAAATCCTTTAGGGAGATCAATCACTTCAAGATGACACATTTTTTTTTAGAGCGATTAAAGAGAAAGACAGAGCTTGTAAATGTCGCGAATAACGTCTTGGACGAGTATAGTAGTGTTCAACAACAAGGCTCTGTACATATAGAAATAAATTTTCTTTACTAAACACATGCACATGTAAAGAAGATTAGGCTATTTACAAACATCTTTATTTCTGTATTACAATAATATAAAACAATGGCTTAAATCTTAGCACAACACTGTTCTTTTTGCTGTACTGAATATGCTATATTTTACAGAAGGCGTATAAAAGATATAAGAGGACTTGCGGTAAAAATTGATGCAAGTTTTAATAACTTCAAGGATTAAACTGACAAATATACAAAAGCTACTAAATGTACTCAAAGCTATATTACGTAACGATGTTCATTGCGCCATATTATCGCTATATTTTCGCTTTGTTAAAAAATTATAATAAATTATAATAAATTGAGTTAATCGCATCGCGCGACAAAGTTATGTACGTGAACACTGTGAGCAATTTAATGATTGTAACCTTACTTGTATACATTTCCTAGAAAAATATTTCTTATTATGTTTAACAACAATATTAAATATTAACATTTCATAACTGCCAAACGTTTCCAGTTGAGCGCAATTGCACGAATTACGAATCATTTATAGACTCTATTTCTCAGTTAACTAGTTTCTACTGCATTGAAATCTCGCATAGAAAAAAATGTGTTAGCATATCGCGCAAGAATCATCGATATCTAAGTAAACAATTATTCAAATATATACAGTATATATGCGTACATCTGGATTAATCCGAAAGCTTAGTCTCCATCTTTTGAAACATAAAATAATTTTATGCCACGACAGTAAAATGCGGAATACAAGTTACTGAAAAATAATGTTCAAAAGTCGAATCTTTAAATGAATTAGCAACCTTTAAATAATTTGAAAAGATAACACGGGATGTTAAATAAAATGCGCCATTTAACAATAACTTCTAAGGTAACAAGTTTAATCTACGGTGACCTAAATTTAAACGTGAAAATAAATTAAATTATTTCAATGAGTTCTCGAATCGTCCCTAATCAGAAATAGATATGAGTCACGTAGAAACGAATTTCCTAATTCGTCTGAGTTAATCGATACAATGTTCTAGTTTAAATGTGACACTACTTTGTAAAATGTTAAGTTATTGTTTTCTCTACTCTACGATCAATATAGCAATCTTTATAAATTTCTCTCTTTCTAAATATAAATATTCTACACAATCGGAAAACTATTTTACAACATGAGTAAAGAAAAGTCAAAAAGCGAAATAATCAATTTCAAACGCGATTAAAGGGGATTATCAATGGCGATTGTATTAAACTCTAGTCCATACTGACTAAGAATCGCGGATTATGCGTGAAAATTGTAGAGTTTCTTGACAACTCTTATGTACAGATGGATTCAAGTGTTTCTGGCTTCATCTGGTCCCATGCTACTTGTTCAGCATGTCCGTTTATTACCAGTTCTTCAGTAAGGGAAATTAGCTTAAAAAAAATCAATTAATTTCAATTATTTAATTTATATAATTTCAATTAATTTGCGCACCTGCAAAGAGATTCTCGAAGATTGGATAATAATAACTACTTACCCCATAATTTTGTATCATAAAATAAATATTTGCATAAATATTAGTTTGAATGCGACCTTCAATCTGAGCTTGAGCAGGACTTCCGGTCGAGGTAGGTAAGCTGGTAGTTAAACCGAAGCGAAGTGTAGAGGAATTAAGAGTTTTTTCTGCCGTGGAACCTCCCCCTTGGGGGAAATATCTGTTTCAGATTGGCGAGAGAAAAGAACTGAGCATAATATATAACAGTTTAATCGAAATATAGACACCAGACGGGTCTGGAGCAGAATTCAACATCCCAACCTCAAAAGTAACCTCAAAGTGCAAGGTGGCAGGAATGTTCGGAGTCAGGCCAACAGTCACCACGACATACGCGAGAAGGAAATGACGTAGGAGTGTATGCGCAAATGAGAAGACCGTGAGAGAACCATCTGCGAGCGAGAATTAGCACGTGAGCAATCGGAATGATCAAACTTCCAAAGTGAGTTCGTAATCTTGCATGGAGAGTGAAAGAAGCGGAGAGAGGGGAGAGGAAAGACAAGAGAGGAGCGTGGAGGAGCAAACCGAAGAGGTTTCGGCGGAGCAGCGAACTGAGTGGTGGTTGCTAAAACACGCGTCAGTAAGCGGCATCAAAAGCGGGAAGGGAGAAACTGATACAACCAAAGGAAACAGGCGAGGAAGAAAGACGAACGCGGAGAGGTTGGGAAGGGAGAGGAAAAGTAGTACAAGCAGTACAATTTCGATAGCGTCGTTGTGGAAGAGGGGTAGAGAGAGTGAGGCGGATGAAAGTGAAGAGGAAGGAGAGAGGACGCAGCAGAAATTAAAGAGAAAAAGAGAGAAAGAAGACAAGAAAGAAGATACAAGCATAAAAGGAGTTAAAAAAGAGGTTAAATCTAACAAAGAAGATAGTGAAAAAGGTCATAAAATGGAAGAAATTAAGATACTACTTGAAGGGCACAAGAAATCGATAATAGACGAAATAATCGGGGAGCTAAACAGAAACAAGGAGGATGCAGAGAAGATGTTTGAAGAGTTTAGGAAGGAATGCAGAGAAAGGGAAGCGAAAATGACAAACAAAAATAATGAATAAAAACGAAAAGTCGAAGTTCTAGAAAGAAGATGCGAAGCTGCTGAGAAGAAGGAAAAAAAGAAGAATATTATAATAAAAGGTGCGAGCGGTAGAAAAGAGAACGTAGGAGAGGTAGTAAAAGATGTGCTTAAAGAAATGGGGTGTGTAGGTTACGAAAAAGGAATAGAGGATGTGTTCGAGATAGGAAAATGGAAGGAAAAAGCAATCTTAGTAAAAATGGAAAGGTATGAAGACAAGAGGAAACTAATAGAGAAGCGAATGAATCTGAAAGGATCAGGGATTTTTGTTGATGATGATCTAACTATAAAAGAAAGAATGAGACAGAAAGAAATAAGAGCGTGGGCGAAGAATGAGAGGGAGAGAGGCGCGACGGTTAAAATAGGATACAATAGAGCATTTAAGAACGGAACAGAGTATATATGGAATGATGAATGCCATGTGAGATGAGAGTAGGAAGATTTCGGGGGGGACAAACGGATAGAAGTTAAGAAGAGAATGAAGGATAGTGGTATGGATAAGAAAGGGATAAGAATGATTGTGTGGAATGTTGCTGGAGTAAAGAGTAAGGATGAGGAATTTTGGGAATATTTAAATAATTTCGATATAATAGGCTTAACCGAAACTTGGTTAGAGAAGAAAGATTGGGAGAACTGGTGTGAGAGAATGCCGAGCGGATGGAGATGGATAAGTCAGTGTGCGAGGAGGGAAAACAAGAGAGGAAGAGCGATGGGGGGGTATAATTACCGGGGTAAGAGAGGAGCTAGAGGAGGAGGAATATGTAGATACAGCAGAAGGCATTCAAGAAAGAAGAATTATAGTAGGAGGGGAGCGATGGAGAATAATGACAATCTACAACAGAGGAGGCGGCGAAGAACTAATTGAGAATTTAAAGAAAACAGTAAAAGAAAAAGAAGAAGAAATACTATTAATATACGGTGACTTCAACGCGAGAATAGGAAGCGAAGGAGGAACACTATGGAAAGAACATGATAAAGATGGAAATAAGAGAAGCTCAAAAGACACACTGATAAACAAGCAAGGTAGAGACCTATTGGAGACGGTCGAAGACAGAGGATGGATGGTGTTGAATGGAGAAAAATACGGTGACAAAGATGGCAAATGGACCTATGAAAAAAATGGAAATAGATCGGTAATAAATCTAGGAATCGCGAATATAGAAGCATGGAACAGAATAGAAAAATTCAAGGTGCAATGTAGGACAGATTCCGACCACCAACCAATAACAATAAGAATAAGAGGGGAAAAAGAAGAAAGGAGAACGGGAAGTGAAGAAAAAGAAGAGATTCAGGACTGGTCGGAGGAGGGAAAGAAAGCATTTAAAGCAAACATAGAAAGGGCAGAATGGAGAGTTACGAGCAATGTTGAAGAGAAATGGAAGGAAATAAAGGACAATTTATGAAATGCAACAAAAAAGAAAAGAAAGGAACAGGAAAAAAAATAGAGTGGAGTCCGTGATGGGACAACGAGTATAAGAAGATGAAAAAAGAGCTAAACAAACAAAGAAAGAAAATAAATGGAGGAGAAGAGAAGAAAAGATGGAAAGAAATGAAACACTACTATAAGTCGTTATGCATAAAGAAGAAAGAAGAGTGGAAGAGGAAGGAGGAGAGAGAAATCGAAGAGATAAAAACAGAAAAACAAGCATGGGACTTTATAAATAGGGGAAGGAAGAAAAGAGAAAAGGTATACAAGCAAATTGAGTTGAAGGAGCGGAAAGAATACTTCATGAAAAACCTAGAAGGAAGTGAAGTAAATCATGGCGGAATGGGAGCAAGAAATGAAGAAGAAGAAGGAGATGCAATTGAACTGACGACCAAAGAGGTATTAAACGAAGTAAAAAAGTTAAAGAATGGTAAGGCAGCAGGAGAAGACGGTATAAGAAACGAAGTATGGAAAAGTGGAGATGACAACCTAGTGTTAAAAATGCCACTGAACTAGTCAAGATGGTATGGGAAGGAAAAGGTTTTCCAGAAGATTGGAGAATTGGGGTGATAATACCGATACGAAAGAAAGGAGACAGAAAAAAGGTAGAAAATTACAGAGGGGTAGTACTTACGAGCACGTTATATAAGATATATGCGAACTGCTTAAATACAAAGATTGTAAAGGAGCTGGACGAAAAGGGTGGATGTAGTAGAACACAGGCTTTAGGAAAGGAAGAGGAACAATAGAGAATATAAAAATATTAAAACATGTAATAGGAAAGAGCATCAAAAGAAAAGGAGGAAAATTGTTAGCTTTTTTCGCTGATCTGAAAGCAGCTTTCGACAGATTAAATAGAGAAGAAATATGGGAAATGATGAAAAAGAGAGGAATAAGTAAAAGTCTAATTGACAGAGTGAAAGAGATTTATAGCGAAACTAGATACAGAGTGAATATAGGCAATAAAGAAACGGAAGAATTTTGGGCTGTAAAAGGAGTGAGGCAGGGATGTCCAATTAGCGCGACATTATTTGACATATATATTTCAAACATAGAAGAAGAGATGAAGAAAAATCCTGGTGGAGTGAAGATCGGAAAAGAAAGGATATGGTCGCTAGAATATGCAGATGACATAGTACTTGTTGCAGAAAATGAAGATATGATAAATATAATGATGAAGGTGTTCTACAGGTATATAAAAAAGAAGAAGCTAGAGCTAAGTACAGAAAAATAAAAAATAATCGTATTCAAGAAGGGAAGCGGCAAAGAGAAGAAGAGAGAATGGTGGTGGGGGGATGTGAGAATTGAAGAGACAAAAGAAATTAATTACTTAGGGTATAAAATATACAGAAACAATAATGACGAGATGCACATAAAAGATAGAATAAGGAAAGAAAAAATTGCGATGGCATGGATATGGAGTTATGGAGAAAAGAAGTTTAACGCGGATATAATATGGAGAATGAAATTGTTCGATAGAATTATAAAACCAATAATGTTATATGGAGTAGAGATATCGGGATACAGAGAAAGGAAGGAGGTAGAGGTAGTTTAAGAGAGATACATAAGGTGGATTCTAGGTTTACAAAGATCTACCCCGGGGTATGTGGTGAGAGAAGAAATGAAAAGAGCGAAGATAAGAATTGTAGCGGGAAGCAGAGCGGCAAAATATGAAGAGAAAATGAGAAATGATAACGGAAATGTAATTTTAAGAGAATGCTGGAAGGAGAGAAAGGAGGAAGAAAGCAGAGAAGATATACAAAATTGGTCGACAGAAAGTAAAGAGAGAAGAGAGTACATACAGAGATGCGGCATGAGCGAAGAAGAACTGATAAGGATAGGAGAAGAAAGTATTGATTGCATGGTGTCAAGAGACAGAGAAGTAGATATGCAGGAGAGAGCGGAAAAAATTGAAAACTCAAAAGCGTGTAAGGATTATAAAGATGTCAAAATAGGATGGCTGCCTAGATATATCAAAGATGGGATCAGAAAAGGGAAAGAAAAGATAAGCCTAATAGCGAGAATGAGGTGTGGAAATGAGACAAAAGGGAATATGTATTGGATGAATGAGGAATGGAGAAAATGTAGACTATGCGGGAAAGAAAACGAAGATATGCGACATGTAAGTACGAGATGTGAAAAAGTGGAGAGTTGGAAAGGAAGAATGGCTGATATGATGAGTGACGATGGAGCAGGGTATGGATGGATGAAAAGTTTGAAAGAGATAAGATTAGAAATGGAGAAAGAAAAAAGTAAATAGTTCAAATGTAAAATTCATAATATATGTATTGTTCGAATAGTTTATAAGCAGGATCGTAACAGCAAAATGTAAAAACCGGAAACAGGATTTGACAAATGTATAGTTGTGTAAAGTCTGGCAGGCTAAACTGCTATGTAAGCACCAGAAGGTGAAGCATTAATAAATATATATATCTGATCTTGAGCAGCAACTCCCTTTGAGGAACAATTTTGTACCACATTGTAAGCTTCTGTCGACCATTTACCTGCAAAGGAGTAACATCAAAGTATAATTACATATTCAAAAATAAATAATTTTGAGTAGAGATGTATAATCTGAAAGAATAGTATACATAACGTCAATATATAGTTACCGTTCTTTGGCTGAATATTTGCTAAAAAGATTTCGATGGCTTGAAAGGGTAGGCTCAAATAATTATATATCAATGGCCTACATTACGAATTACTTAACTGCCAGTAACCACCGTGATCGAGTAATCGTACTACGCTTCTCTCTCCCGATGGATCTGGACGTTCAATGCATCCTCTAATCCATTTGTCGCTCCAATATACAGCCACGTAATCATCCTCTACAAAATAAAAATGTATTGTATAATCAGAATATCCTGGATTTCTTTTTTATTCAACGTGTTAAGATTATATCACTTACTGTTCAATACATCTGGAACTGGCAGCAATTCATTGTTATACCAACCAATACATCATCCTGTCTTCCAAATTTTGCAAAAGGAGAAATGATGAATGAGTCGGAAGCTGAACGAAGAGCCAATTTGGCTTGACAGTGCGAGAGATATTAATGTCATTATTAACACTTTTAACCAGGGACAGGGGCCGTTAAATCGGGACATTATACACAACTTCTTCGATCACCTCGGCTATTGTCGCGATATATATTCACGCCAAACCGCATATATAACATCGTGTTATTTTTACATTTAGGAAAATTATTTCATATTAACTCAATAGGCGTTAAACTTACATACATAAGTGAATCTCGCGTTTTATGTAAAATTTGGTAAGAAACCGGTAATCTAACCTATACTACGTTTACGCGAGCGTTACTTAATTCTGTAGTAACTTACGAACGATACGATAATTCCTCCGCATAAACGGGAGATTTTGTAGTAACTACGATGATATCGTTCGTATAAGTTACTACAGAAGTAATACTCACGTAAACGTAAACTACTATAATTCCTGTCACATGCACTTAGTCGCGTAAAAGAGTCACGGTGCGGTCTCGCTTCGCATCGTATAATAATAGGATAATTATATGTAAATAAATAATAAAACAATTACCTTGAATATTAATCGTCGCGTCGCGTAAAGAGTCACGGTCGGTATCGCTCCGCGCGTACTTGACGCGAGACACTACCGTGTTAGGTTAACTGACTGTGACAGCGCGCTGAACGCACTGTCTGCACTGCGTGCAGTATACACACACAATTATTGAAACTGGCGATACTAGCATCGCCAGTGTCGAAAAAGTGAAAAGGACGCGTGACTCCAGCGCCATGAAAGTGACACTAAGAGAGATATGATGAGTAGACGACGTATCTTAAAAAAAATTTTTCACATTTCGACTTTGCGTCGCAATATCTCCGCTCGTAGGGCACGTAGCGGAAAAATGAACGTACCCCCCCCCCCCCAAATCGACCCCAAGCTATCGATCAAGCCTATTTAGAATTGATCCGTTCACTCGTTATCGAGATCTCAACATCTCGAGTACTCGCAAATTGTCGCGTCGCGTAAAAGAGTCACGGTCGGTCTCGCTCTGCGTGTACTTGGCGCGAGACACTACCGTGTCTCTTGATATATAAATAATGTCTTCCTAAAAATATTTCTCTATCAAAAAGTCTATGGTAAACAGTTTAGTACAGATTTGAATAGAGAATGCAATATCTAACTGATAAACAATAACTAATGCATGATTTAGGATGCTTCCTGGAACCTTCGAGTATCTTCTGTCTATTATTGAGCCGATACTACTTAGAGAGAAAACAGAGGGAGCACCTATGATTTCTCCACGCAAACAGTGTTTGTTGGCGTTGTGGCGATTAGCTACTCCAGATTCTTTAAGGTAATGAATAAGTTCACAGTTTTGTTGAACATGGTCAGTGATATCAGTCAACACAAGCATCAATCTTTCTTTGTTTGACATGTTGGCAACATAAAAAGAATGATGCTTATGTTGATTTGTGTCATTAAGGCTCCTGGGCTCTCGCCGTCATTATGTGAGATCGTGACGTCAGGGACGAGAAATGACACGCTGAAAATTCTTGCGTGCCATTTCCAAATAAAAAGATAACATAATACTTCAGATCACTTCAGCACACACCAAAAATACTCCCGAGAACTATCCCTTTCCATTGACAATTAAGAAACAGCCATAAAATGAATGTAATATGAGTGCTTATGCGCCGGCGCACGGTTTCGTATTACATTTATTTTACCGTTGTTTATTAACTATGAAGAGAAAGGGATAGTTCTCGGAGTATTTTTAAAGTGTGCTGAAGTAATTTGAAGTATGTTATTTTATGCAAATATCTTTTTATTTGGAAATGGCACGCAAGAATTCTCAGCGTGTCATTTCCCGCCTTTGACGTCATGATCTCACATGGCGGCGGCGAAACCCCAGGAGCCTTAACTAGAAAACAACTGTTATATATTTTTGTTTTAATCTTCAGGTCGATTTCCGATCGATTTAATGTCGGTAGAAGTACTGCATTATATATAACAAGACGTGTTATAAATGCACTTATTGAGCTGGCACCTACTGTAATTAAATGGCCTACAAATGAACGAGTTGGTCAAGTGTGGGCAGGATTTGAAGCTACCAGTGGATTCCCTAAAGTCATTGGTGCTATTGATGGCACGCACATCAATATTCCAGCTCCTAAAGATGATCCAGCAGTGTATATCAATCGCAAAAGTCATCACTCAATCCAACTTCAGGTAATATTTTCTACTTCAATAATTTTATCGGGAATTCCAATGTTAATGCTTTTCATGCCAATTTTATGTAATCTATATTGGTTTGCATGTCTTTTGTTGCAGGCTATTTGTGACCACACTTGCCAATTTATCCACTGTTATGTTGGACATGTGGGGTCGGTACATGATCAACGAGTGTTTCGTCTGTCGGAAGTACAATCCTATCTTGGAGATGTGTCAAAGTTTCCACAAGAGTGCCACTTAGTTGGAGATCTAGCCTATAAATTGCATGAAAATTTGCTAATACCGTATCGAGACAATGGCCATATGACACAACGTCAACGAAATTATAACTTTTGTCATGCTTCTGCGAGAATTGCTATTGAAAGAGCTTTCGGACTATTAAAGGGACGTTTTCGAAGCCTTCTTACAACACTTGCAATGGATAGAGTAGACTTAATTCCACTGCATATTCTTGCCTGTTGTGTATTACATAATGTGTGTCTAATGAAAAATGATGATTTTAATATAGAAGTGATTGAGGATGTAGATGTGATAGATTGTGTGATGGCCAATAATGAAAATATGCGTGATGCTGCTTATGCAGGTGCTGCAAAGCTAGATCTAATAGCTCAGAGATTACGACTAAGAAATGTATAACTGGTACATATTCATTTATTTGAAATAAAAAACTACAATTTACTACGCAATTGGTTAATATTTATTGTATACAAACTAAAAACCTTAAAAAATTATAATGTAATCTTTGGTTTAATCATTATCTTTCTTTATCTTTTATCTTTTAATCTTTTAATCTTCTATATACCCATCTTATATACCTACTTTATATACTAAAAAAAGGATAAAGATATATACTTTATTTACCCCTACGGGGCCTTAAAGGGCGTTTTGAAGAGACGAACCCAACCCTATTCACTACTCCATCCCATTCTATTCCTCCATTCCTATTTCCTCTTTTGGACCAACGGTTTAACGTCTCTTCCGAAAGACGGAGCCCAGCTTACCATCTAGGGATACTGTATCCTTTGGATCTATCCGCCAGATGGGGGGGGGGGGCAGCGTTTGTAAGGCTGAGAAAAATTCTCAGCGGCCTAGCGGGATTCGAACCCGGTTCCCCGGATTACGAATCTGGCGCTCTACCCACTAGACTAGCCGTCTCCCCACCTACTTTATATACTATTTAATGTTAATAAATGAAATTATAGTTACCACTTTGTTTAATATAAGAGAATATATTAATAATAAAATAAACGTGCGTGTAATAAAATAATATATAATAGAATATATGTTCCGAATAACAACCAAACTTTTGTACTATGTAATTGCACTTTTCCAAACTGTGCAACTGGTTCTGTGACATTGAGGTATTTACTTTTTCTCTACAAGTTTATCCAGTTTTGCCAACATTTTGTTTCCCATTTCCAACCTTTCTTTGTGTCTCTTTGCTTTTTCTTTCTCAGCTTTTTGGCGCTTTTTTATTAGCGTTTGTATGATGGCTGGTTGATCAGTGGCTTTACGTTTACCTAGAAGTAAAAATTTTTTATATTTCACTGTAATGTCTAAAGGTTGATTTATGAAGGTTGTAACCATTGATTTAAGCTGTAAGCTCTAAAAATTGACCAATCACTGTCGAATGTGAGGAGACTAATCGACTGTGATTAGAAAATTTTTTAAAGCTTACAGATTAAATCAACGGTTACGGCCTATAAATCAACATTAATTAAATATTCAATTTTCAATGAGTAATAGTCTCTTACGAGGAGCTTCACCGGATTCACAGGTAGAGACACTACTGCTGCTACTACCTTGAGAGTCCGACCTTTCAGGCCTCGATGTTACAGATCCACTTGACGAAATAGTTGTCAACGGTTCCATATATGGTTTTCGGCCAAGAAGACTTTCCATGGCCTAAACAGCCAATATTGCATTAAGAGTAATAAGAGCGTATGTGCGTAATAGTTAGGTAAAGCAAAAGTTATTTATTGTAATAAATCAAGTAATACGTCATAATATTTCCAAGTGCGCTTATTGTTACCAGATCTTCCGTTATGATCTTTGACCGTTTATATGTTCGCTTCATTGTATTAATCCTTGTCATGCATTGTTTACCCGAGACATCATATCCTTTAACATTCATTACTCGCGCAATTTCATCCCATGCTTTCTTATGACTCATTTTTCCAGAAGACATGGAAGATTCTCGCAGTCTGTATTCTTCCAATAACAGCATAATTGCCGCATAAAACCATCTGAAATCTGCAATGTAAACCAAACATTACAATGTAAAGCAATAACATTTTTAACCCTTAAAGAACACACTTTTTTTTTTTTTTTTACGTGGAGAAATTTAAGCCACTGGAATTCCTGACCCAAATTTGGTCTGGGTCAGGTTTCAGCCAATGGCCCCCCTCTGGTGTTTGAGAGGGGAAGACCCCCTCACCCTCCGAGAAGAGGAGTGAGGGGAGTGTGGGATTTTTACCCACTAAAACTCCACGGGTAACCAGCTCTGCGTCTGAGGGAGGCGCCCGGGAACTTGTTAATATTGCGTCCGCGACGCCCCCCAAAGCAAGGCCTAGATGGCCTTCTCCTATGAGCCTTTAAGGGCTCGTGGCTCTAGGAGCCTAATTTGTCTTGGACGCGGGGCGTGGCACCACCCACCCCGCCACCCCTCCCAACGTTTTTAGGGAGGATGGTTCGACGTCCTGTTATTCCCGCCAGGACGCCGAACCTCCCAGCCTCCGCACTGCCTTTTGTCATCGGGCAGTGCGGAGGTGCTGCACCTACTCTTGTCGCTTAAGTTGCGACGATGGTTTCGTTTGAATGACGAGGACGGTTGGTCCGGGGGACAGGGCACGGGATGAACCCTCTACCATTCTCCCCCGACCAAGCCGTGGTTAATCTAATTGGAGAGGGCCGTCGAGCTAGGGAGGGTTTACTTCCCCACAACGGATCCTCTCCGCCTTCTCTTTGGCGGACATTACCTGGCCACAAAAGGCCAGGAATGCCCGCCATCTCCTTTCATCGCCGACCATTGCCGCCACAATGGCCGGGAGGGAGAGGTCGTTGCCGATCTCCCCCTGTAGGACACGGCGCTGTTGAGCCCACGCTGGGCAATGCTCAAGCGTGTGCTGCGCCGTGTCCCTCACCTCGTCGCAGTGGTGACATTTCGTGGTAGCCTTCCTTACCTATTTAGTGCAGGTACTTCCCGAAACAACCATGTCCGGTCAGCACCTGCACCGCGTGATATGACACCCCGTGTCTCCGACTGTCCAGCCACTCGGCTAGACAGGGTCGGATGGCATCGACGGTCCTCTGGCCAAATTCGCAATTGGCAAGATAATTTTGCCATTTACCAACGAGGACCGTCTTTTCCTGGGCTCTAATTAGTCGACTGGCCCCGGGCACTATCTGTCCTCCCCCGGCCCGCAGCGCTTTTACCCGCCGATATACTTCAGCGTATTGTCGCGCTGCGAGCTCCAAAGGGGGAGGCCCGCCAGGACCGTCGCCGCCGCATGCGAGACCGTGCGGTATGCACGTGACACTCTCTGGGCTAATGGACGCTGTACCTGCCGCAGCCTCATTTGGATGAGGCGCGACCCCTCCGCAGCATCCGCCCAGACCGGCGCGCCGTAGAGTGTCACGGCATGCACGGTCGCGGCGTAGAGCCGGCGAGCACGTCCGCTCGCCCCTCTCAGGTTAGGCATGAGCCTGGCCAGGCTGTTGGCCACTCCTTTAGCCCTGGGAGTTAGACGAGCAAAGTGCTCACCGAAACTCCAGGTGCCATCCAACCAGAGGCCCAGTACCTTTATACTGGCCTCCACGGGGACACGGGTTCCCTCAACTACTATGTGGGCCCTGGGTGCCCCCCCCCCCACACACCGGTCGTAATGCCGCACGTCCACGACAGCGACGCCCTCCGGAGTGCGCAGCAGCGGAAGCCGATCGGCGTCATCTCGACGCCGACGACACCACCACCGCCGAAGCCGCCCCCGCCGATCAACCCGCCGCTGGTAGAAGAACACGGCCTGTGTTTTATGGGGAGCCACCTTGAGGCCCACTTCACGCATTGCGGCTACCACTATCGCCACCGCGACGTTCGCCTTAGCGGTTGCCTCCTCCCAATTGTCGCCCTCGACTCCCAGGACTGTGTCGTCAGCGAAAACGTTTCGCCAACAGCCCGGGGGAGGGGGACTCGGAGTACATAATCGTACCCCAGGTTCCACAGGAGCGGGCCCAGCACCGACCCCTGCGGAACCCCCCGCACGACCATCCTGACCATGACATTGCCGTCTTGGTCAGTATAGGCCAAGTGCCTGTTCCGGAGATAGCTGTACAATACGGCTATCAGGTAAGGAGGGACGCAATGGTGTTGAAGCGCCCTCCTTATCACAGGCAATGGCAGGGTGTTGAAAGCGTTCGCAATGTCGAACCCGACACAAAGCAACACCCTGCCAGCCTCCGCCGCGGCTTTCGAGAGGGCCTTGATGCGTTGAATCGCATCTACTGTTGACCTGCCCTCCCAAAAGCCGTACTGGTCCTGAGACAAATCAGGACCAGTCCGGGACAAGTGCTGGACGATTCGGTCGGCAATAACTTTCTCAAAGAGTTTGCCAACCTTGTCCAGCAGGCAAAATGGCCTATACGCCGACGGCTGGTCGGCGGGTTTCCCCACCTTAGGGAGGAGGACAATCCGCGCCATTTTCCAAGCCTGGGAAACCGGCCCTGTCTGAGACACCTGGTAAACAGGCGTCGCAGGTGCTCCGCCAGTTCCCCCGTGACCAAGGACCAGGCTCTTCCGGGAACCCCATCAGGACCCGGGGCCTTGCCGGCCTTAAGCCTTTTGGCTGCCCTTTTCAACTCGTCCATGGAGACCTCGAGCTCCTCGTCCCACTCCGTATCGGGCGGAGTGGGACCCCCCTCTGCCCTCTCCCCTGGCTCGTCAGGGAAGAGGGTGTCTATCACTTCCTCGAGGAACTCGGGCTCCATGGACTCCGTAATTGGGGGCGCCGAAGTCCTCAACTTATTGAGGACCATTTTATACGGGCGCCCCCACGGATCTTCATGTAGGTCCTGAAGGAGCTCTAGCCATGACTTGTCCTTGGCCAGCTTAATGGCCCTGGAGTAGGCCCGCTTGGCGGAGCGGTACTCTACTCCTGCCTCCTCGAAGCGTCGTGGCTGCCGGTGCTGGGCCTTCCTAGCCCGCAGCCAACGTCGCCTCGCCTGAACGGAGGAGCGCCGTAATTCGGCGATCTCCTCCGTCCACCAATACGCGGCCTTGCGCGGATGAGGCCTGGATCGGGGCATGGCGATGTCACACGCCGCCTTCATAACACCGCCGATCCACTCCGCGACCTCATCCACGTCCTCTGACTCTTTAATAGGGTCGTCGGCCCATAAGGAGGTATGGATCGAGGCCCTCAGAAGGTCCTCGTCCATCCTCTTAAGCGCCCACCGTGGGAACCGCAGTTCCGCTTCCTTGCGGCGGGCCTGAACCTCCGGAAGGGTAACCGGGAGAGCCATCTCGACGAACAGGTGGTCTGAGAGGCTCTCGATCTCTTCGGCCACCCTCCATCCCTCCACACGGCGGGCAATGTAAGGGCTGGCCCAGGTTAGGTCTATGATAGACCCGCCCCGGTGCCTGACGCATGTCTGGACATTGCCCGTATTTAAAAGGGAGAGTCCCAGGCCCGCCGCTCAGTCCTCCAAGATCCTGCCCCGGACGCTCGTGACTGGGGAGCCCCACAATACCGACTTGGCATTGAAATCCCCAGCCACGAGCACTTGTTGTCCAGTGAACAGGACCCTCCTTAGGCAGGCCCCAAGGTCTGTTAGGACGCTCGCAAAGTGGGCCGTGTCCCGGTTCGGGGGACACATACACCCCCCCCCCCACAACCACACGGCCCCACTTAACCACGACGTAGCCGTCCCCCGCTTCTATGCGGGAACATGCGACGGAGTACCGCCGTTTGCCTCCACGTAATGGCTACCAAGCCGCACCGGCTGCCCGCCCACAGTGGGTGGTCCTGCGGGATCCGGTACGGCTCGGCAGCCACTCCCAGGCCACACCCCCGCTCCATCATCGTATGGACGAACACGTCCTGAGAAGCGGCGGTGTGGTTCAAGTTGGCCTGTAAGAGGCGGTGCAGGGGCATTTCTAATAATACTCATCGGAGTTTTCCGCCCCCGCACCGTCCTCCGTTCCCATTATGGGAACGTTCACAGGTTGTGTATCCTCCTCCACTGGACCTGTTTCAGGGTCAGCGGTATGGACCGGCGTCGGCATTGGGGTCTTTTGCTCTGACGCTGCCTGGTCCATATTTATTTCCTCTGTGGCCGGTATCCCTTCAGGCTTCCCATCAACAATATTGGGCTCCCGAGTGATTTCCGGCTCTGGAACAGAGGTGGGCGTTGGAGGTGGCAATTGTAGCTGCTGGTGTTGCTGCTGGGTCTGCCGAGTTACCTCGTCCTCACCTTTGTTCTTTCTTCTTCGCTGGGGCAGAGGCCTGTCCTCTGGCTCTCCACTGTTGTCCGCTGCGGGAGCTGACCTCTTCACCGGTTGCTTATTTGCAATCGGTAAATGCACCTTATCCAATCCTATGATTCTGGGAAATGGACGGGAGGGTTCGGGCTCTATCTCCACCTCCATTTCCTCGTTTTTCCTGCTCGTTGAAGGTCTCGGTCTTATTGGACCTGTCGCTGCTCTCGGTTTGACCTTCTTTTTGGCGGACGTGCAGGCTTTCCCGCCCGCGCGATGTCCCGCCGGTCTACCCTTGTCGGCACAGACCGGGCAGTTGGGTTTTGCACCGCAATTCCTCGCCAGATGGTCCGTGCCGCCGCATCGATAGCACTGAGCGCTTCGATCGATGACACTCGTGCACTGGGCCCTCACGTGGCCCCCCTCCTAAAAGCATTGGAGAGGGCGCACGTCGAGGGCCTGCACCCGGGCCAGAAACCAGCCCACCTGCAGCTTCTTATCCTTCTGGATAACGTTATATGCCGCAAGTGGGCATCTGACCCACGCCGTGTTAAGTCCGTTGGTCCCTCTCCTTATGGGACCAACCTGGACTTGGGTCAGCGCACAACCTCCCTTTTCCGCGATTGCTGCGGCTAACTCTTCCTCCGTTATAGAGTCCTCCAAATCGAGGACTCTAACTTCGCCCGACTTGACCGGCCTGCCGATCTTGATTCCCGGGCGATCTTTGAGTAGGTCGGCAAGTCGGCTCGCCAGAGTGTCCGCTAAAGCCGCATTGCCCTGACCGGGGACCTCTATGATAAGGGCCCCAGTCTGGGCCCTCTTGGGCTTCAGCCCCGCTGTGAACCCCAGTTCCTGGAGATTTATCTTAGCGCGCGCTTCCCGGAGTATCTCCTCATACTTGCCATCGAGGCTTGTGATTGTGACTGCTGCGTTTCTCGGTAGCCTCAATTTCCCTCCATTCTTACCTGTCGTAACAGGTTTGTTCCCTTGAGGACTAGCCTGCTTGTTCGATTCCGTCTTATTGGTCGACTTGGGGGGAGCGTTAGCCCTGTTTCCGCCTGACCCAGGTTTCGCTCCGCTCTTGCTTGACTTGCCCTTCTTCACCACCGTGACCCAATCCGTCGAATTGGCGGGTCCGGTGGTTTTATTTGTGGCAGGGGTAATGTTTGCCGCAGGTTTTTCCTTTCTTGCGGTATTACCTCTTGCCTTCTCCGCTTGCGTGGGTTTCGGCACCGGTTTACTAATTGGCTTGGGGTTGGATCCGCTTTCTTCGCCCTTGCCGGGACCGCCCACCGCCTGACCACCCTTGCCCTTCGTGGTAGCCACTTGCTTCGGGGCTGGCGTGGCAGCCTTGGTGGCGGATGGTTTGCTCTTCCCGATCGACGTTGGTGTAGTTGTCGTCGCATTTTCCTTCCCGATTCCCAAATTGGCAACCAGATTCCTGAACAAACCCTCTATCTTCCCCGTGAGGGTGCTCAAGAGTCTCTCCTCTAGGTTTTGGGTTTGCGTTTGGATTCGGTCCTGGCCCTCCCGATCGGATTGATTGGGTGGGACAGCTTCCTCCAGCAACGCCTTATTCCCGCATACCGATGGCCTATATACCGGTGGCATGCCCTTCGTTTGAAGCTCTGCGAGGATTTGTCGTCTGCGTGCCTCAGCTTCCTCTGCCTCCTTCGCTTTCCTCATTCTCTCAACGAGACTCGTTCCTTCTTCGTCTGAGGAATCAGGGGTCGTCTGTTTATCTATCCCTCTTGTTCCCCTCCTGGCTACTCCACCAACAGCTGGAGATCTCGGAGGAGTGTCAACTACCTCGTCTACCTCCATCTGTCCTTTCTCCGGGTTTGGCAGCGCCTTTTCCACCATCTCCCTCAGCTTCGCGTTATCTTCCTTCAGGGAGGAGATCTGGGCGCGTAGCTCCTCCAGCTCGATGTCTCTAGTCATCCGGTCGCCGCCGTCACCCAGACGACTGACCATATGCGTTATGGCCGCCGCGACCGTGGCAGCAGCATCGATCAGACACTTCTTATCCGTTCCCTTGAGGCTGACCGCTGTTGAACACACCTTGTCAACCTTGCGGACAGACTCGAAAATTTTTTCGGGAAGGTCGACTGTTGGAGCCGCCCTCAGCTCCTCCAATCTCTGCTTTTTCCTGCGCCTCCTGTTGGCGGAAAGATTTGCCGCCACTGAGGGATCATCCAACTCTTGGATTCTCCTCTTTTCCCTTTCGAACTTCTTTTTCGCTAGCGCGACCTTTTTCACGGCGTAGTCGCCCGTCGTGACGGATCTACCTCTCCCTCTGGTTACGCTTCCGTCCCTGGTCGAGGACTCCGATGCAGCTGCCTCGGCGTCCGTGAGCTCAACCTCTGCGTCCGTGGAATCCCCGTTTACAGATATCGCGTCCTCCTGGGCGCTGTCAAAGGTTTTGTCCGCCTTATTTAGGAACTTTTCCGACTCGGCGAGCAGCGAGTCAGTTTCAGCACCTCTCCTCCTCAGAGTATCGGCCAGGGTAAGGGAGTTCCCCCCTCTGCCATCTGAGGAAGCGCTCTTGTTGCGCACGCTCTTTGGTCCCATCGCGGACTTTTTGGTGGTCCTGCTAGCGGTCCTAGACCCTTGTTGGGTCTGGGAGTCCTTTCCTCGCTCTTGCGAAGAGTCGGCCGAGAACTCTTGATCCCGACCATTCGCCCCTTCTAGGCTCGTTTTGTTTGAAGAAGAAGTTGGATGATGCATGACAATAAACTCCCCCTAGACCCTCCGTGGCTCTGCCGGTTAGGGCATGCCCCCACCGACCGGCCCGACAAGGGACCGGCCGGGCCCCGAGTTCCCCCGGGAAACCGGCTACACCTACGCCCCAGAAATGATCATCTGGGCCGGTCCCGGCCCCTTACTCACCCGTGGGCGCAGCCCATCAAGGGGCAAACGCACCACGGGCTTTCGGGGGTCCCCCGTTTCCGACAACAAGGGTACCACGGAGGGCGCCGCCACGCACGGGGGAGAAGACTCCCCCGACGTTCCGGGCGTAGGAGGCTGCAACCCCTCCACCGCCCTTCCCGCCGAGGGAGCCAGCAGTGAATCCGGGGTCGTCGGCCGAGGCAATCCTCCGTACCGACGCCCCATGTCGCCCGCTGACGGACTTAGGGTAGGGGGAACACCCCCACCGTACACCTGCCGCGCGCCAAGCCAGACGGGGGAGCGGATCCGGCCGAGAATCTTGATCCCGGCCCCCACCCCCGCCCGCCGCCCGCGACAGGCCAGGGCACAGGGTGCCCCCCAGATGTCGCAGTCGTCCGTTCGTATTTATCCCCTTCGGCCGACCCAAACGTGAACACTTCGTACGTACAAGAGTAAAGTACCAGTTAAAACAGAGATAGCGAATTGGTTTTATATGGTAGATACGGAAAAATGTTTCAGACAAAAGTTGTATGGTCTAAAGGAGGACACATGATTCCGATGTGAGCCATGTCATAGATATTGTAGTTTTCAAGAAATTTTAAATACGACTAATTTCTTAAATAGAACTTGATTTTTTCCTTGAGATTAAAGTTGTACATCTCGTGGAGATGTTTCCAAAATACTATAATGAACCTCTCTTTCGTTAAGAATTTCCTATTTTAAATTTTGTCATTTAATATAATTATGAGATATCTCGTAAAATATTCACTTTTCGATGACTTTATTTTGATACTTTTACACGTAGAATAATAAAAAGAATCAATAAAAAAATTATTTTTAGAGCTTGATTGCATTTTGTAGATTCTACGTATAAAAATATTAAAATAAAGTTATTGAAAAGTGAATACTTTATGAGATTTATATTTTATATAAAAATATTATGACAAAATTTAAAATATCAAAAATTAAAAATATGACAAAATCAGGAAATTCTTAACGAAAGAGAGCTTTATTATAGTGTTTTGAAAACGTCTTCACGAGATGTACAACTTTTATCTCAAGGAAAAAATCAAGTTTCATTTAAAAAATTAGTTGCTTTTAAAATTTCTTAAAAACGACATCTATAATCTTCCATATATTTCAAGATATTAGCCTGCATTGATTTAAATGACTCACCCTATATTATATGAATACATACATTATTAACATAAAAATTTGTATATATACAGAATGTCAAGTAATAAATACAAAATAAGTTGACCACTTTTTGTGATTAATGAAAAATTAATAAGGATAGGCGAATCACACTGTGTCCATATGACTCGACAAGGAGTAACCTAACGTTTACGTTGTTTAGGTGCATGGTGAGGCATTGGGAGATATATATGAGTTACATTCCTGCATAGCAGTTGTTGTTTATTATAAAGCGCTCCTCCGAATATTTTGTTGCACGCGCAGCAATGTAAAAGGTGGACTATTCCTTCTCATCAAATCGCGCAGATAGATATATTGATTCGTGTATTTAACCAGTTCTACCTGTTTACGATAAATGGTGTGCTTATTATTTGACATCTTGTATAATTAAAAAGCAAACTTTTTATTACATACATATTAAAAGAAATATATGTTATTAATACTAATGAAAGGTTAACTGAAGATATAACATATTTATTGATTTAAATAGTTATCAAATGTTTTTTTTATTTAAAGTAACTTTATTCTGTAATTATTATTCTTGTATTAAAATTAAAATATTAAAAAATTTAAATGTAACTACCTTTTTGTCTCCATTATCAATCAAATTTTCATTTAAAAATGATGTAAGGAGTTTAATGTTATATTATTTCTATTTGTTTCAGATTGCTTTTTATTTTATACAAGTAAGTCTCTCTCTCTCTCTCTCTCTCTCTCTCTCTCTCTCTCTCTCTCTCTCTCTCTCTCTCCCCCCCCCCTTTCTTTTTTCCCTTTTTTATTTTTTCCCCTTTTTTTAAAGGTTGGCTGCTCTGCGCCTTTAAAAGTCGGCTGCTTTGCGCCCATAAAAATCGGCTGCTCTGCGCCTACAAACATCGGCTGCTCTGCGCCCATAAAAATCGGCTGCTCTGCGCCTATTGACATCGGCTGCTCTGCGCCCATAAAAATCGGCTGCTCTGTGCCTTTAAAGATCGGCTGCTTTGCGCCTTTAAAAGTCGGCTGCTTTGCGCCCATAAAAATTGGCTGCTTTGCGCCTTTCAAAGTCGGCTGCTTTGCGCTGATAAAAATCGGCTGCTTTGCGCCTATAAAGATCGGCTGCTTTGCGCCTATAATAATCGGCTGCTCTGCGCCCATAAAAATCGGCTGCTTTGCGCCTTTAAAAGTCGGCTGCTTTGCGCCCATAAAAATCGGTTGCTCTGCGCCTACAAACATCGTCTGTTCTGTAAAAATCGGCTGCTCTGCGCCTATAAAAATTAATTGCTTAGCGGTTTAAGAAATCTGTTGTGGGCCTATTTTATACAATGTCTCTAAAGACTCAAAATATTATTTTAAAGCCTGCGGACAAAGATATAATTACCCAAGGCGAATGACTTACGGACGTACATGTGGATCATTTCCACCAACTTTTAATTAATTGTTCGGACTATAGACCTGTCGTAACATGGGAAATACAATTGCCTGATATGATTCAACCTGTATCGCAAGATAAAAAACACATTCAAATATTATATAGTTCGTCACATTGGGTGTGTAGCTATTATGATACAAAAAATATATTTATATATGATTCTTCAAGTAATACAACATTGTGTAAAGATCATGAGCAATTCTTGAAAAAATTATTTCCAACGCATGACTTTAAAAAACATCCCGTCAAATTTCCTACTGTGCAACATGAATTGAACAGTAGAGATTGTGGTGTTTTTGCTATAGCTTTTGCTACTTCGTTGTTATTTAATATTAAACCTGACAAAGTAAAGTATGAACATAAGTTTATGCGTTCACATTTGATACAAATTTTGGAAAATAATGTTATTGAACATTTTCCTCAGGATTTGCAATGTGCTAATCCTCAAAAGGTACTTCCATTAGCAGTGATAAAAGATAGAGAGGCTAAAGCGACTGCTCAACGTATGAAAAGACATTTTAAAAGTAATTATGCTATAAAACGTCGTGCAGAGGAACAGGATTTAGAAAATCGTGCTACAGAGCGGCAACGATGCAAACAGATTTTACCAAATAATCGTGCTCAAGATTCACAATGTGCTATTTCTCAAAGAGTACTTCCATTAGCGACAATAAAAGCGACAGAAACTGAAGCAATTGCTAAAAGTGTAAAGACACATTCTGAAACTAATTATGCTACAAAATCTCGTGCAGAGCAACAGGATTTAAACAATCGCGCTATTATAAAGCGACAGCGATCCAAACAGAATTTCAAAAAGAAAATAATTTTAAAGCCTGAAGAAAAAGATATAATTATTCAAGGCAAATGGATTATGGACGCTCATATAGATCATTTCCATACACTTTTGCGAAATTGTTCAGATTATGAACCTGTCGGAACATGGCGAATCCAAATGCCTCAATTTATTCAACGTATACCAGAACATAGAAAACATATACAAATATTGCACAGTTCGTCAGCTCCATTCAATTGTGCAGATCCAAAACTTATAGATAGAAATGCACATTGGGTATGTAGTTATTACGATACAACAAAAATATATATCTATGATTCACAAAATAAACAAGAATTGCATGAACATCACGAGATATTCTTGAGAAAATTATTTCCAAAATACGACTTTGAGATTAATTCTGTCGAATTTCCTACTGTACAATATCAACCAAACTGTAATGATTGCGGAGTTTTTGCTATAGCTTTTGCGATTTCATTATTGTTTAATATTAAACCTGACGAAGTTAGATATGATCATAGAGTAATGCGTTCACATTTGTTGAAGATTTTTGAATCGAATACAATTGAACATTTTCTTCAAGATCCACAAAGTGATGCTCAGACAGTGCTTCCATTAACAGTAATAAGAGATAGAGAAGCTAAAGCGACAGCTCTACGTATAAATAGACATTTATCTCAGAAAGATTCCTGTGAAAACATTAGTAATACTGGAAATAATTGCGCTGAGAAACGTTGTCGAGAGGAACAGGACTCGTCAGAAAATGATCGTGCTAAAAAAAGGCGTCGATATCAGAATTCAGAAAACAATTGTGTTAATAATACTAAAATTAATCGCGCTAAAAAACGTTGTCGAGAAGAACAAGACTCGTCAGAAAATGATTGTGCTAAAAAACGGCGTCAATATCAGAATTTAGAAGACAATCGTGCTAAAAAACGACGTCAGTATAAAGACAACTTAGCAAATAATCGTCTTAATAAGCGAAAACGTTATCTTATACATTCTCAGCAAGAACGAGATAGACAAAGAAAATATTATAAAGACAACTTACAAAAGTGTCGTCTTAATAAGCGAAAACATTATAAAGACAACTTACAATAGTGTCGTCTTAATAAGCGAAAACATTATAAAGACAACTTACAAAAGTATCGTCTTAATAAGCGAAAACGATATCTTATACATTCTCAGCAAGAACAAGATAGACAAAGAAAATATTCTGATCGTAAATAGCTTTATAATAAGCGATATTACGAAAGAAAGAATTCTAAATACGTGCCTGCAAACAAAAATCACGATATTGCCAAAAATATTACTAGAAAATATGCAAAGTTTTGGTCACGAAATTACATACAATTTCTTATTCCTATGGCAATTGAAGACATCGAAAACAAATTTAATATTAAAAATCCTACTGAAAGACGATTAGAAGCCGAAAGAATCTTACGTTGGTGTATGCGTATTCGAGATAGTTTTGTCAGCAAGATCTCTAAAATATTAGCTTCACTTAAAAAGAAATCAGACGTGTGCTTGACTCTTGCCGCTGAATGCTCTATAAATGACGATAAAATACGTGCATTATGTGGCACATCGGGACATACAGCTTCATCCGAAAATTATTTTATCGACACATATCGTAACATTACTTCATCACAACTGTTGGTAATTAACGAGAAAGGTAAAACTATGAATGTATTACCTTTGCAACAAGCACGAGTCAAAAAATCATGGTTATGCAATGCTTTGTGTAAAATTTATGATGATCCGTTGATGAAGATTCTAATCGATCGTCATGAAAAATTCCTGAAAACGATATTTACCTGTACTTTAAATAAAATACCACAATTGTTAACAGATATTCATACATGTACGATAAAGAATTCTGATAGAAAGGGTCACACACATGCCTGTTACATTGATGCAACTCCTTGCAAAGCTCTATTTCTTCCTGTTTTATTATTATCACTCCATTTTCCAATGGTGAGATATATTAAACGTTTAATTTATCAAATGACAAGTTTATACGACAAAATGTTAAATCTGGAGAAGGCTTTAACTTCTGTTGATTTAGACACGTTAAACGAAATTATAATTTCGGCACAACAAAAAGCATATATGTACAAACATCAGCAGAATCGTACTACTTTGAGTGAAGATGAAATCATGTCTCGCTTTAAAAACGCATTTAAGGCTTTTACTAAACGTTCCATGGACACACCTCAATATGTTTGTGCATCATGTGAGAGACTTTTATATAGAAGAAGTGTCTATGAATTTAATAAGCTTAAAGCACGACTAGATATTCCAATTTGGAGAGATTTAATGGCGCATTTAGAAAAACATAATATTACTCCGCAATACATATGTCATTACTGTGAAAAAAAATTCCGTGACGGATTAATGCCTGCGTATTGCGTTTTAAATGATCGTATTGTACATAATCCACCTGAAGTAATATCATGTCTTAACCAGTTTGAAAAAATTCTCATACAAAGAGCTAAAGCTTTTCAAACTGTCGTTACAATGAAACCTGTTAATAACAAGAAATTGCCTCACAGACAAATGGTACAAAAAGTAAAAGGTAGAACGTTTCATTTACCGTTACCTTTACAAGAAACATTGAACAAAATATGTCCTGATACTGATCCAATTAATACCAATCACGAACTGTACTTTGTACGTGTTAGAGGTATTCCAACAAAATCCAAAATGATTTGGGAAGAAATGGTAGACGTTAACAAGATTTTTGACGCCTTAGTGTGGTTAAAAGAACATAATCCTTTATATTCTCATATTGTATTGCCAAATACTTGTAAGGAGTTTTATTTACAAACGTCATTATTATTCGATCCAGAGTTTGAAGTACAGGAGACAGAAAATGCTACTGAATCTGATTTGGATGACAAACGCGAATCGAGCCCAAAAAGTCCAACGCAAGAAAACAATGTAGACGCTACTTTAAATAATGAGCGTAAGGCAATGTTAACTCAGGTTCTTGACGAAAATAATGATTATTATGAGCAATATACTATTTATCCTTTATGAAAAAAAATTATGTAAAACTGATACCGCCTTATATCAAATGTTAAAAATAGCCGATTTGCCCTTGGACAATCGTGAGGCATCTTTAGATCTATTGTGTTTTCCAGATTTATTTTCTCTTGGTATTAATGGACGACACCAAGCTAGACGGGTTAAACTTCACGACCATGAATTTGATAAATGTTGTTTGATGTCCAAACATTCACAATTCAGATTAAATATACAATTCGTATTTTTTCTGTATAATCTATACACTTTTCGTCAAATAAATCGTGGTATTTATAGCAAACTATGTACAACTAAGCGTTATACGGCTTCAGAATATTTAGAAGCACTACAGACAGATGTATTAGAATCTGACTTGAGTACAATATTCGCCACTATAAGAAATACGGAACAATACTGGCGTATACCAAGGAGTAATTTAAGATGTATGACGCAAGAATACAGACCTGCGACATGGTTCGTAACATGGAGTCCTGCTGAATGGCTGATGCCTGACTTAGCTGCGTATCTTCGTGAAGTAAATGGATGGCCTGACGATTCGACGCCCATTAGTGTACTCGTTGCTAAGGATCCCGTGTCAACGTCAAGGTTTTTTGATAATAAATTTAAAGCATTCCTTGATTTTATTTGTTCCAAAGATAACCCGATCGGAAAAGTAGCGCATTACTTCTGGCGACGAGAATACCAAGGTAGAGGTATACAACATTTTCATTTATTAATTTGGATTGAAGGTGCGCCAATTATCGGGAAATCTTCTGTTGAAGAAGTTTCTCAATTTATTTTGCAACACATAACTTGTGAAATGCCAGATCCAAAGATTTCACCATTGTTATACAGGCGAGTCAATACGCATCAACGACACAAACATAACGATTATTGTCTTCGTTCTAAAAAGTAGGACGCAAAACGATTCGTGTGTGTCGTTTCGGGTTTCCTCGTCCTGTCACGGAAACGTTGATTTTGAAAGATGTCATAAGTTCGATAGCAGGTAGGAAACGATTGAAACATAGAAGTAGGCTTTATCATGTTCCTCGAAAACATGATGAGATCAATATAAATGATTATCATCCTGTTCTTCTTACGGTATTAGAAGGAAATGTCGATATACAATACGTAAGTGAAACATCCACGTTGCTTACTTGGTATATTACTAAGTACGTAAATAAACCAGGAAAATGTGAAATATCTGATGCTGTCCTTGATAGTAAAAATAAGAAAAAGAAATCATTGCGTCAAGAACTTTGGAATTTTACTTTGCGAGCCACGAGTAATAGGGAATGTGGATCTCTTGAAGCCTGTGATGGAATGTGTGGTATTCCTTTATGGGGGACTGATTCAAAAACGACTATAAAATGGTTAGATGTTAATCAGATAAGACGTAGAAAAGTTAAAACTTATAAGGAAATTGAAGCTCTTGACGGAGATTCTACAAATATATTTTGTCCATCTATAATAGATGAACATTATCCACGGAGACCGAAAGAATTGGAATCTATGTTTTTATATAAGTTTGTACAGTGGTATGATATTTTGAAAAATAAACCACGAGGTAAAAATATTGAATACTACACGATGAAGAATGGTTATTATCTAAAACGGCGACAGCGTGGATGTCTTATTAATCACTATAAATATAATGTCAATACGCAGCCGGAAAATTATTTCTTTTCATTACTGCTCATGTTTAAACCGTGGCGGAAAATAGAAGATCTTAAAGATGGATGTGATACATATACAGAAGCATTTCACAAGGGAAAGTTATATCTTACGGAAGCATTGCAATATCATGAAAAATTAGAGGAAGTGCAAAAAGCATTTGAAACTGCGAAGCAATTAGTTGACCAATATTTAAATGATTTGGAAAAACAGCATGAGTCTCAAGATGATCCCGATAATCCAATAGGTGTTCAAAATATTGAGGCTGGTGAAGCGATGCAAGATTTTAAGGATCTTGGTGACAAATTAGATCAGGAAATCGATGTATCTGAAATGATTTCAAATATGAACGCAGATCAAAGAAGAATATTTGACAGAGTGATCAACGCCGTAACGATATCGCCGGATGATGAACAATTTAAACAATTACTATTATACGTTAGCGGAGAAGGAGGTACTGGTAAAAGTTTCTTAATTAAAACAATTAAATGCTGGATAAAACAAAATCTCAACAAGGATACTGCCGTAACAGCACCTACTGGTATAGCGGCGTTTAATATCGCTGCTTTAACAAATCACAGGCAATACCAGTTACCTGTTGAACATGGTGATCAGTCTCCTAAGTATACACTATTATCTGATCACGTTTTGAAAGTTTTACGGGCAGATCTTAAAGATGTTAGTCTTATTATAATTGATGAAGTGTCAATGATATCTAATTTAACTTTCATGTATATACATTTACGACTATGTCAAATATTTGATACCATGGATGACGATTTCTTTGGTGGAAAGCATGTTCTTTTATTTGGAGATCTGCTTCAATTACCTCCTGTACGTGAAAATTTTATTTTTGTTTCACTATTAAAAGCAGAATTTGATAAATATATTGGCAGTGTGGGGACTACTCCTGAGGAATGGTTGTGGCAAAAATTTCAATATGATGAATTGACGATCAATATGCGTCAGCAAGGAGATAGATCTTATCGTGAATTACTCTCGAGAGTTCGTGTTGGTTTATTGACAACTTCTGATTCTGAGATTCTCGAGAAAAGAAAAATATCATTGAAAGGTCAGTCTTTCGATGCAAGATTATACGAATTGTGTAATTTTATTGATAATTTGCCGCCTGATACTGTTTGTTTACTGCCTACTCGTTATTTGTGCGATGTTCTTAACACTGCAATGCTAAGTCGTATTGCTTCGAAAGAAATATTATTAATTGCTGAAGATACGGTTGACTGTGATAAATATATTAAACGAACAGTACAAAAGCGATTGACGGATAATGAAGACGATGATACTAATACAGCTGGGCTTTTGAAACAAATTACAATTAAAATTGGAGCGAAAGTTATGATAAGACGCAATATTGATGTCACTTTGGGCCTCGTAAATGGTACAATTGCTACAGTTATTTCTGTTGTGCAGGATACATCTACCGATTATGTAGAAAAGCTTAAACTTCTCTTACCGTCTGGTTTGGAGTATTCTATTGAAAGAGTAAGTGTCAAGTTTAAAGTAATGGAGAAAGCATATGTTATCAGAAAACAATTTCCCATAACTCTCAGTTATGGCATAACCGTTCATAAAAGTCAAGGATTAAGCTTGCGAAACGCTGTTATGGATATAGGCAATTCTATATTTAGTTGTGGTCAGGTATATGTTGCGTTATCCCGAGTAACGTCTCTGGATGGATTGCATTTAATTAACTTTGATCCTTCATCTGTAACGGCAAGTGAAAGAGCTATTACCGAATATAATCGGCTAAAACGAAAATTTCTACCGCAAGCACAAACGATTACTATTTCGAAAAAACGTTTACGAAAAGTAAAAGATGTTCCGTGGACATTGTCGAAAATAATCAATGCCGGTCAAGAGTCAGACCAACAAGCTGGAAAAAGTACTGCTGAGCCGATACCTGCTTTGCAAAATAAAGATGGAGTTTCATGCTACGCAAATTCAGTAATACAATGTTTCTTGCAGTCAAGTATTATTAGGAAAGTGTTGCTTAAAGTTGATAAAGATGATTTAAGTATATTAGCGCATAAATATGACAAACGATTATCTAATTTGAATGCTGATGCGATACGGACAGATTTAGGAGAGCGCTTTACGAGTCGTGGTGATGAAAAACCGGCAAAACGAGACGCTCTTGAATTTCTTATTGCCATTTGCACAAAATATAATTACATAAGAAATTTGGTCGGGCATCAAGTTACTTGTACTACTAAGTGCATTAGCAACTCATGTGGTTATACGACAAAAATTATTACTGATAACAACATAGTTGTTCCAATTTCTATTAATAATTTGAAGAAGAAAAGTTATAATCTTAATAATTTATTAAAGGATACATTTTTAAATTGGGGTCCATTATACGGAAAAACATGCCAATCTTGTGCAGGAAATCTAGTATTTAGAAATGAATTAACGTTGACGAAAGAAATAGTTATCATTCATTTCATTTTGTTCTCGTCACGGGATAATAAATTAGTGAAAATACCACAGACATTTAATTTAACTGCCATACCAACGACTAAGATATCGATAGCTAAACAGCAGTATAAAGTAATAAATACTATATTTCATCAGGGTACATCTATTGAAGATGGTCATTATACAAGTATGTGTAGAGAAAGGACATTTTGGATTGAATTTGATGATGGAAAAATTATAGAAAGGAAACGATGGCCTACAGGTGCTAAAGGTATTTATATATTATTTTTGGAAAAAGTTGATAAGAAATAATTTATACAAGCAACATAATATAGATGCATATTTTACATAAAAGCAATGTCCGGCAATGTATATATATATACATTGCCGGATGTTATATATACATATTAACAACTTCAGACACATTTCTTTATAAGGTGTAATTTTTTTCTGTTAAGATTAAGATGCGTAACACTACAAAAAGGCGTGATATCCGTACAAAATTACCTTTTTCAAAAAAAGGTAAAAAAATGCGCCAAGTACACGCATAGTAGTATATATGTATTATGTTGTTACCTCGAAAAAAACATAGTGCTAGTATTATACCTCGAAATAACACCCTGTACATACTGTTTATAAAATGCGTAATACTACAAAAAGGCGTGATATCTGTACAAAATTACCTTTTTTAAAAAAAAGGTAAAGAAAGGCGCCAAGTACACGCATAGTAGGGTATATGTTGTTACCCTCGAAAAAAAAACAGTGGTAATATTATACCTCAAAAAATCTAAGTAACAAGTGGTAGACGTATGATCTTTGTATCTCCAAAAATCTCGAAAAAAACCTAAGCAGTAGTATCTTTACCTCGAAAAAAACCGAAGTAACAAGTGGTAGACGTAATTTTTGTACCTCGAAAAATCTCGAAAAAACCTAAGCAGTAGCATTTTTATTTCCAAATAATTATAACTCAAGTGATACACATCACAAAATTACGTTACCTTATCAAAGATGAGTCGCGCTTCAAGTGATCTATTACAATTACAAAAAAGAAATGATCTCTTTTTAAATTATATGTTGTTACCTCGAAAAAAAAACAGTGGTAATATTATACCTCAAAAAAATCTAAGTAACAAGTGGTAGACGTAATCTTTGTATCTCGAAAAATTTCGAAAAAACCTAAGCAGTAGTATCTTTACCTCGAAAAAACCGAAGTAACAAGTGGTAGACGTAATCTTTGTATCTCGAAAAATCTCGAAAAAACCTAAGCAGTGGCATTTTTATTTCCAAAAAATTATAACTCAAGTGATACACATGACAAAATAATTACGTTACCTTATCAAAGATAAGTCGCGCTTCAAATGATCTATTTTACAATTACAAAAAAGAAATGATATCTCTTTTTAAATTACAGCGCCAATTACAAAGAACATACACTGAGAAAAAAAATGTGTCAATCCCAAGAAATATTTAGTCCGATACGTTCAACTAAACATTTTAGTTACTTAACTAAACATTAGGTGAATTAATTAATTCTTGATTAAGGAAACGAAATAAATTGTTGAAACAACTAATATTTAGTTAACTAACTAAAATGTTTAGTTGAACGTATCGGACTAAATATTTCTTGGGATTAACAATTTTTTTTTCTCAGTGTATTTTTCGAGATACAAAGATTACGTCTACCTCTTGTTACTTAGGTTTTTTCGAGGTATAATATTACCACTGTTTTTTTTCGAGTTTAAATACAAAGTTTATTTTCAATAGAATAAAAGATTGAATCATGAAGAATTACAGAGGTAACAGTACAAAATACAAATATTTTATTAAAATATTTAAACCCAACAAGGGAATACAAGGTATTTAAATACAAAGTTTATATATGTATTTTAAAAGATTTAATCGCATCGCAAAAAATTACAGAGGTAACAGTACAAAATAAAAATATTTTATTAAAATACATAACTTTTTCTTGTCAAAAAACTTAGCGCTGCTAGAGAGAGAGAGAAAGACTTTATCCTATACTTTGCGATTCCTATAATCGCAACCCGACTTACTGATGTGTATGTTGCGGAAGCACCCTGTACAGTGTTAAAGAATAAATGGCGTTTGATATATATTGATATATATATATATATAATATATATAGTAAAAAAGCTAAATGGCGCGCGCGCAGCGCGCGCTTGTGATGTTCTAGTATAATAAAAAGCAGATAATTCAGCGCATGGGACATTCAAAACTTTTTGTAAATCGAAAGATGCGCAACAAATGGTGGAGTCATTCATAGCAGCCTGCTTATCCTCTTTCATACAATTTCTGGCAGTCTTTATTTCGTAAGTGTTCATTTTGTTCCTTCTGGGCTATCAATTTTTCACCGACTGATAAATTTTTAAAAGCTGTGCATTGGTCACATTGATCCTTTTTTGGTTTATGAAAGTATAAATTGTATTCATTACAAAATACATCATGATAGTGATGTTTAGAGGCTACCTCAAGCTGTCCTTTTTTTTTTTTGACGCTGGGAAATCTTCGACTACCGGGCTCCCGGACCCGAAGGCCCGGTATATGGCTCGGTAGCCCCCCTTTTTATGGGAGGGGGAAGACCCCCCCTGCCTCTGGGGTGAGGCAAGGGGAGTGTCGGATTTTTACCGACTAAAACCCAGCGGATGTCCCTTTCGGCGCGTTTGGATGAGAGGGGGACGGGTAGCGTGATGATTCGTCCGCCGCCCCCCCCGCCGCGTCCTGACTGGACGTTCCTCTCGGAGGGGTAGGAGGGGGCTGTGTGCCCCCCTCGGCCCTCCGTGCAGCCGACCTAGCTGGCTGCGTCCTGACTCCTCGTGGCGGGCTGAGGGGACACCAGTCCCAGCCCGCCACCCTACTCGTGGGGGGGATTCTGCAGCAGGCGCGCGGTTACTCCGCCCGCGCGTCCGCACCCTCCCGCCTGTTGCCCACCTAATTGGGCAACCAGATCTGCTCGTATCCGAGACCCACCCCTACGAGGGGTGGGCATCATGCACATGGGGGGAGAGGGGAGGGGACAGAGCCGTCTAGTGTTCAGCTGTGAAGCTCCCACCCCCAGAGGGGGGTGGGGTGCAGGCCTAAGAAGACCCGCTGCCAGACCCACGGCGCCCCAGCGGCAGCTGCGGGGCTCCCGCCCCCAAAAAGGGGGGGCGGGGTGCAGGCCTAAGAAGACCCGCTGCCAAACCCACAGTGCGGTCTACTGACGGATGTTCCCCCCCATCCCTTATCGTCATCTGTTCTCCCCATCTCCGTCTAAGGAGGAGGAGGGGGAAACCTCGAGGGGACGGCGTCGACCGCGGAGTCGCGGTGGGCGTGGCCCCTCGTCGTCGCCGCCGCCGTCGCCCGACCCCGCTAAGCGAGAGGCCGCAGCAGCAGGGGGGGCGCCGCCGCCCGCGCAACGGCGCGGAGCGCGCGGGCGCTCAAGCGGCGGCGGCCAGCTTACCCCTAATCTCCACAACGCTGCCCCTGTCGCGGAGGCGAGAATTCCTTGCGCTCCCTTTCCTGGAAGGCGGCAGCGACGGCGACGGCGGCGGCGGCGGCGGCGGCGGCGGCGGCGGCGGCGATGGTGGCTGTCCATCGCCGCCGCTGTCCTCGTTGTTGGAGGGAGGCTCGACCACCCCCTCTCTGATGCGTTCCGCCGCCTCCTTCTGTGCCATGATCCGGCCACAGAAGGAGGTGAACGCTCTCCACTTGGTCTCTCCCTGATCCCCGACCGCCGCTCGTAGGACGGCCGGGAGGGAGAGGTCGTTCCCGATCGCTGCCCGGAGGACTCGGCGCTCCTCTTCCCACGCGGGGCAGGATTCGAGGGTGTGTTGCGCCGAGTCTACCTCCTCCGGGCAGTAGTGGCAGCCGGTGGTGCGTTCCTTACCGATGCGACACAGGTACTCCCCGAAGCAACCATGCTCCGAGAGCACCTGCGTCGCATGGAACGTTAAGTCCGCGTTCCTTCCTGCTCGTCCAGTCCCGCAGGACTGGTTGGACGGCTTCGCGGATCCTCCTCCCCGAGACCAAACGGGGGTCCAGGAGTTTATTCTCCCATTCCTGGAGGAGGATCTCTTGCTCCTGCAGCCCTAGCGCGGCCCTCGCCCTGGGCGGAACAATGCCCAGTTCGGCCTGTATAGCCTTCGACCGCCGATACATTCTCGCCTGACTCACGGCGAGAAGGTCGATCGGCGGTATGCCGGCGAGGGCCGTCGCCCCCACATGTGAGACGGTCCGACATGCTCGGGCTGCCCGGCTCGCTATGAGCCGTTGGACAGCCACGAGCTGCCTGCAGAGGGAGGGGTTCTCCACCACCCTCTCCGCCCATACAGGCGCTCCGTACAAAAGTACGGAGTGGACCGTCGTCGCGTAGAGGCGACGCACGTGTCCGCCAGGACCCCCCAGGTTAGGCAATAACCTGGCCAGGCCATTGGCCATGGCCTGGGCTTTTGGTATCGTGCGGGCAACGTGCTCGCCAAAGCTGCCCGTGCCGCCCACCCACACCTCCAGATATTTCATCTGGGTGGTGATCGGGACGCGGACACCCTCCACGGTGAGGCTGAGCCCTTCGGGCGGCGGGCCCCACAGCGCGCGGCCCCAAAACCACGCTTCCCGTAGAGCCCGCCCGGCCCCGGCAGGCACCATATTGTA